>NW_027195234.1:145000-258092 GCF_038502225.1 Cherax quadricarinatus
CTCCACTGTAACCGTATATTACTGTATTATCCTTGTAGGTTCTTGTGCGGTACTTGTATATTGGTAAACTGCTCTGTTGCTCGTTATTGTACGTTTCTTAAATTTCTTGTGTGTTACTGTACTGTTTTTATGTGTAACTGCACTTTTCCTGTGTGTTACTATATTGTTGTACTCTTGAGTGTTACTACTATGCTACTGAGAGTGATTTTTTTGTGCGTTAATGTACTATTCTTTTCTATTACTACCCTGTTCTTGCATGTTTCTGTACCTTTAATGATATTGTACTTATTGTATTCTTGTGTGCTGCTGTTTCGTTTTTGCGTAATACATTTCCGTTCCTCTAGTTGACGTGCTTGTTGTATTGTTGACTTGCTTGTTGTATTGTTGACGTGCTTGTTGTATTGTTGACGTGCTTGTTGTATTGTTGACGTGCTTGTTGTATTGTTGACGTGCTTGTTGTATTGTTGACGTGCTTGTTGTATTGTTGACGTCAGCTCAAGATTCCACACTGTTGTTTACTACAAGAACTTCAATTTTTCCCACTGCACCTTCGACAACACTCTCTCTTACACTGGCGTTTATATCTCCCTCAAGCAGGTATCTTGCTCCACTAAAATTTACCAACACTTATAAACTTATGGAATCTAACTGTAGGAAAATATCGTTAACAGAATGTACATAATTATGAAATGCTAATTAAATATTTGAAAACTTAAAAAAAATATATAAATATAATTTGCCAAGGAAATTAAGTTTACCCTATTCATCATAGAATAAATAACAAAACTTAAAAATACCATTAAAAATATTTATTAAGTAAAATTAATGAAAATATCAAGTATAATAATAAGTGAATGTATTTTCATTCAGTATATTATGTTTATTATGCTATGCTATGTGAATATACTGAGAGTATCTATCAAAGCAGCACCTGTCACCGAAGCAGGTGTTCTGACAACAGGTGCAGCTCTGACAACAGGTGCTGTTGTAGACACACCGGAGGGTTAACACCCAAAAATCTTACTTCTGTTCACTAGTTTAGGAGCTTAGCAAAACATGATGTGCAATATTGACTACAATACAGACATTTTTCACAAGTATATTTACAGTCTGGACGACAAATAATCATGACTTAGAACATAACTGACGTAATACCTGCCAATCCCTTAAGTTAATCAGCTTGTCTAATTCCGACGCCAGATTAATCACATGAAAGTTACATCACATAAAGTACTCAAGACTCGTACATGTATCAAGGTGTGCAACGCACTAACAAGCAAAAGATAACAGATAACTAATCAGAGATTAGTTATATATATAACATATATATATATATATATATATATATATATATATATATATATATATATATATATATATATATATATATATATATATATATATATATATATATATATATATATATATATACATATATATGGTTTAAAAAACTGACAAGTTGATAATTAAAACACTTGTACAGCGTTTAGGACACGTCACCACAATAAACCTTCCCAAATGTTGCACAAGTGTCTGATTTACACACAATATAATGTACAGATACAATCATAGACAAAGTTGCTACAACTCTAGCACAGATCTAAATTCACGAAGCTTGGTAAATAATAACTGTATTAACTTAGAATGTAGAAGCAACTTTTCCTGAGTCTCCTTATTATAACATGCCTCATTTAATTAAGCCTAATCCAACTAAATATATTTTAGATAAGTTTACAGTAATTTAATATAAACACAATGAAATATGTTTTTTTTTGTTAGGCTCAGAATGGATTTTAAGAGAATATTGCATACACAGATTTTCGCTTGTCTAATTCGGAAAGAACAGCATTGTTATTTAAGCCAAAATCGAAAGTTTTACCTATTCGGTACGACATATATGTAATCTTAACTAGTTTTAAATATGTGCGGGTTATTTGTGTATTTATTAACATTTTGTGTTTATATGAGTGCAAGAGACGCATAGGTACACAAGTGCACACTTGTGTATACCTACACACACACTCACACATTTCTGCATCTCCACACTGTCCGTACAAATCACACGTTTATCCACACGAATAAAAGCGTCATGTACACAATCATCACACACAAACATACATGCGTATAACACCTTACGTAATTCTCTAAGGTCTTCATGATGATTTAAACAAATACACACGCACACTCATACTTCATCCACCATGCTACGTACACACACAAGCACATTCGCCATGCTACGTACACACACAAGCACATTCGCCATGCTACGTACACACAAGCACATCCACCATGCTACGTACACACACAAGCACATTCGCCATGCTACGTACACACAAGCACATCCACCATGACACGTACATACACACGCACCATACCACGTACACACACAAACCTATCTACCATGCCATATACACACAAAAATACATCCATTATGCCACGTTCACACAAGTACATCCACTATGTCACGTACTCAGGTACTACCTTTTGTGCGTGTACGTTATGTGAATGTACTATTGTGTGGACCATCTCTGATTAGTTATCTGTTATCTCTTGTTTGTTAGTGCGTCACACACCTTGATACTTGTGCGAGTCTTGAGTGCTTTATGTGATTTAACTTTTAGGTGATTAATCTAGCTTTGGAATTAGACAAGCTGATTAATTTAAGGGTTTTGCAGGTATTACGTCAGTTATGTTTTGTGTCATTATGTAATGATTATTACTCGTCCAGACTGTAAACATACTTGTGAAAAATGTCTGTATTGTAGTCAATATTACACTTCATGTTTTGCCAAGCTCCTAAACTAGTGAATAGAAGTAAGATTTTTGGGAGTTAATCCTCCGGTGTGTCTACAGCAGCACCTGCTGTCGGAGCAGCACCTGCTGTCAGAGCAGCAACCGCTGACAAAGCAGCACCTGCTGTCAGAGCAGCACCTGCTGTCAGAGCAGCACCTGCTGTCAGAGCAGCAACCGCTGTCAGAGCAGCAACCGCTGTCAAAGCAGCACCTGCTGTCAAAGCAGCAACCGCTGCCAAAGCAGCACCTGCTGTCAGAGCAGCAACCGCTGCCAAAGCAGCACCTGCTGTCAAAGCAGCACCTGCTGTCAAAGCAGCACCTGCTGTCAAAGCAGCACCTGCTGTCAAAGCAGCACCTGCTGTCAAAGCAGCACCTGCTGTCAAAGCAGCACCTGCTGTCAAAGCAGCACCTGCTGTCAAAGCAGCAACCGCTGCCAAAGCAGCAACCGCTGCCAAAGCAGCACCTGCTGTCAAAGCAGCACCTGCTGTCAAAGCAGCACCTGCTTCGATGGCAGGCGCTGTTTTGATAGATAATATCAATGTATTCACATATACTGATATCATAATATACTGAATATACATAATATACTGAATGTGAAATACACTGACTTATTATAGTTCATATTTTCATTAATTTTATTTGATATTTTTAATAATACATTTATTTAACTTTTATTATTTGATGAATAAAGTTAATTTGCTTGGCAAATAATATTTATATATTGGGTTTTGAAATATTTAAATAGCACTTCATAATTATCTATATTCTGTTTACCACATTTTACTAATTATAGTTATATTATATAACTTTATAAATGTTGATAAATTTTAGTGTTGGATGATACGTGCATATGTGAGAGATATAAGTGCCAGTGTGAGAGATATAAGTGCCAGTGTGAGAGATATAAGTGCCAGTGTGAGAGATATAAGTGCCAGTGTGAGAGATATAAGTGCCAGTGTGAGAGATATAAGTGCCAGTGTGAGAGATATAAGTGCCAGTGTGAGAGATATAAGTGCCAGTGTGAGAGATATAAGTGCCAGTGTGAGAGAGATAAGTGCCAGTGTGAGAGATATAAGTGCCAGTGTGAGAGATATAAGTGCCAGTGTGAGAGATATAAGTGCCAGTGTGAGAGAGATAAGTGCCAGTGTGAGAGATATAAGTGCCAGTGTGAGAGAGATAAGTGCCAGTGTGAGAGATATAAGTGCCAGTGTGAGAGATATAAGTGCCAGTGTGAGAGAGATAAGTGCCAGTGTGAGAGATATAAGTGCCAGTGTGAGAGAGATAAGTGCCAGTGTGAGAGATATAAGTGCCAGTGTGAGACTGCTGGAGAAAGTGCAGTGGGAAAATTTTAAGTACCCACAGGGTACTCACTTCTGGCCAGGTTGTGACAACACACAGTCGTACTGGCCAGGTTGTGACAACACACAGTCGCACTGGCCAGGTTGTGGCAACACACAGTCGTACTGGCCAGGTTGTGACAACACACAGTCGTACTGGTCAGGTTGTGATAAAACACAGTCGTACTGGCCAGGTTGTGACAACACACAGTCGTACTGGTCAGGTTGTGATAAAACACAGTCGTACTGGCCAGGTTGTGACAACACACAGTCGTACTGGCCAGGTTGTGGCAACACACAGTCGTACTGGCCAGGTTGTGACAACACACAGTCGTACTGGCCAGGTTGTGGCAACTCAGTCGTACTGGCCAGGTTGTGGCAATACACAGTCGTACTGGCCAGGTTGTGGCAACTCAGTCGTACTGGCCAGGTTGTGGCAACACACAGTCGTACTGGCCAGGTTGTGGCAACACACAGTCGTACTGGCCAGGTTGTGGCAACACACAGTGGTACTGGCCAGGTTGTGGCAACACACAGTGGTACTGGCCAGTTTGTGGCAACACACAGTCGTACAGGTTGTGGCAACACACAGTCGTAGCCAGGTTGTGGCAACACACAGTCGAACTGGCCAGGTTGTGGCAACACACAGTCGTACCGGCCATGTTGTGGCAACACACCGTCGTACTGGCCAAGTTGTGGCAACACACAGTCGTACTGGCCAGGTTGTGGCAACACACAGTGGTACTGGCCAGGTTGTGGCAACACACAGTCGTACTGGCCAGGTTGTGGCAACACACAGTCGTACTGGCCAGGTTGTGGCAACACACAATCGTACTGGCCAGGTTGTGGCAACACACAGTCGTAATGGCCAGGTTGTGGCAACACACAGTCGTACTGGCCAGGTTGTGGCAACAGTCGTACTGGCCAGGTTGTGGCAACAGTCGTACTGGCCAGGTTGTGGCAACACACAGTCGTACTGGCCAGGTTGTGGCAACACACAGTCGTACTGGCCAGGTTGTGGCAACACACAGTCGTACTGGCCAGGTTGTGGCAACACAGTCGTACTTTCCAGGTTGTGGCAACACAGAGTCGTACAGGCCAGGTTGTGGCAACAGTCGTGCTGGCCAGGTTGTGGAAACACACAGTCGTACTGGCCAGGTTGTGCCAACACACAGTCGTACTGGCCAAGTTGTGGAAACACACAGTCGTACTGGCCAGGTTGTGCCAACACACAGTCGTACTGGCCAGGTTGTGGCAACACAGTCGTACTGGCCAGGTTGTGGCAACACACAGTCGTACTGGCCAGGTTGTGGCAACACACAGTCGTACTGGCCAGGTTGTGGCAACACACAGTCGTACTGGCCAGGTTGTGGCAACACACAGTCGTACTGGCCAGGTTGTGGCAACACACAGTCGTACTGGCCAGGTTGTGGCAACACACAGTCGTACTGGCCAGTGTGTGGCAACACACAGTCGTACTGGCCAGGTTCTGACAACACACAGTCGTACTGGCCAGGTTGTGACAACACACAGTCGTACTGGCCAGGTTGTGGCAACACACAGCCGTACTGGCCAGGTTGTGACATCACACAGTCGTACTGGCCAGGTTGTGACACAGTCGTACTGGCCAGGTTGTGACAACACACAGTCGTACTGGCCAGGTTGTGACAACACACAGTCGTACTGGCCAGGTTGTGGCAACACACAGTCGTACTGGCCAGGTTGTGACAACACACAGTCGTACTGGCCAGGTTGTGACAACACACAGTCGTACTGGCCAGGTTGTGGCAACACACAGTCGTACTGGCCAGGTTGTGGCAACACACAGTCGTACTGGCCAGGTTGTGGCAACACACAGTCGTACTGGCCAGGTTGTGACAACACACAGTCGTACTGGCCAGGTTGTGACAACACACAGTCGTACTGGCCAGGTTGTGGCAACACACAGTCGTACTGGCCAGGTTGTGACAACACACAGTCGTACTGGCCAGGTTGTGGCAACACACAGTCGTACTGGCCAGGTTGTGGCAACACACAGTCGTACTGGCCAGGTTGTGGCAACACACAGTCGTACTGGCCAGGTTGTGACAACACACAGTCGTACTGGCCAGGTCGTGGCAGCCACCACCAAAATTCTTATTGTCAACAGATCGAATCATCCAAGTCGAGTGTTTTTTTTTTTTTCATCACTGAAAGTTTTTATTTTTTGTCTGTTGTTGTGAATGTTTTTTTAAGTCATTAATAAAGAGGTGAGAGAAGTGTAAGTATGAGAATTGAGAAAGTTATTTAATAATTAATTCTACTTAAACAAAGTGTTTATTCTTCTGAATATCTTCTTTATCTTAACCACAAGTCTCTCAAGTTAGTAATTTCTTCACATATTTACATCTTTTACCACATTATTTCATCAAAAAATTATAACCCTTATTGCACTTTCTTAGAGAAAATTTAAATGATATAAACAAAAATTATCTAAATTCTCATACACAATTTATACAATATTAATTTTAATTAAACAATGGTGAGGGAGAGTGTTGATATGTCTATGATAACGTGTACATATGTATGTATATGTGTGTGTTGGTAGTAGTGTGTTTGTAGTGATGTATGTGTGTACACATGTATGTATATATGTGTGTTGGTAGTAGTGTGTTTGTAGTGATGTATGTGTGTACACATGTATGTATATATGTGTGTTGGTAGTAGTGTGTTTGTAGTGATGTATGTGTGTACACATGTATGTATATGTGTGTGTTGGTAGTAGTGTGTTTGTAGTGATGTATGTGTGTACACATGTATGTATATATGTGTGTTGGTAGTAGTGTGTTTGTAGTGATGCATGTGTGTACACATGTATGTATGTGTGTTGGTAGTAGTGTGTTTGTAGTGATGTGTATGTGTACACATGTATGTATATATGTGTGTTGGTAGTGTGTTTGTAGTGGTGTGTATGTGTACACATGTGTATATGTGTGTTGATAGTAGTGTGCTTGTAGTGATGTGTATGTGTACACATGTATGTATATAAGTGTGTTGGTAGTAGTGTGCTTGTAGTGATGTGTATGTGTGCACATGTATATAAGTGTGTTGGTAGTAGTGTGTTTGTAGTGATGTGTATGTGTACACATGTATGTATATAAGTGTGTTGGTAGTAGTGTGTTTGTAGTGATGTGTATGTGTACACATGTATATAAGTGTGTTGGTAGTAGTGTGTTTGTAGTGATGTGTATGTGTACACATGTATGTATATAAGTGTGTTGGTAGTAGTGTGTTTGTAGTGATGTGTATGTGTACACATGTATGTATATATGTGTGTTTGTAGTGATGTGTATGTGTACACATGTATGTATATATGTGTGTTTGTAGTGATGTGTATGTGTACACATGTATGTATATACGTGTGTTGGTAGTAGTGTGTTTGTAGTCATGTATATGTGTACACATGTATGTATATACGTGTGTTGGTAGTAGTGTGTTTGTAGTCATGTATGTACACATATATATATGTGTGTTTGTAGTGATGTATATGTGTACACATGTATGTATATATGTGTGTTTGTAGTGATGTATATGTGTACACATGTATGTATATATGTGTGTTGTAGTGATGTATATGTGTACACATGTATGTATATATGTGTGTTTGTAGTGATGTATATGTGTACACATGTATGTATATATGTGTGTTTGTAGTGATGTATATGTGTACACATGTATGTATATATGTGTGTTTGTAGTGATGTATATGTGTACACATGTATGTATATATGTGTAGATGAAAGTGAAAAGTAAACATCAAAAAAAACTTGTATGATCTACATAATAATTCAGAGTAAAGAAGAGCACAGTTCCGTGGTACAGCTGTCAGCCTGGCTGACTCTGCTGTCAGCACAGTTCCGTGGTACAGCTGTCAGCTTGGCTGACTCTGCTGTCAGCACAGTTCCGTGGTACAGCTGTCAGCTTGGCTGACTCTGCTGTCAGCACAGTTCCGTGGTACAGCTGTCAGCTTGGCTGACTCTGCTGTCAGCACAGTTCCGTGGTACAGCTGTCAGCCTGGCTGACTCTGCTGTCAGCACAGTTCCGTGGTACAGCTGTCAGCTTGGCTGACTCTGCTGTCAGCACAGTTCCGTGGTACAGCTGTCAGCATGGCTGACTCTGCTGTCAGCACAGTTCCGTGGTACAGCTGTCAGCCTGGCTGACTCTGCTGTCAGCACAGTTCCGTGGTACAGCTGTCAGCACAGTTCCGTGGTACAGCTGTCAGCCTGGCTGACTCTGCTGTCAGCACAGTTCCGTGGTACAGCTGTCAGCTTGGCTGACTCTGCTGTCAGCACAGTTCCGTGGTACAGCTGTCACATCTTTAAATATTCACAAGTTACACAAACAATGTTCTCAAATTACTGTAAACCAACATTTTTTTGTCTTATATATTCTGAATATTGAAGCAAATACTCATATCTAAATTTCCCATATATTGTCTCTGCTACATTGTTTAATCATGTGGACGAGTACATGTATGTCTATGAGAATGTGTACACATGTATGTGTACATAAGTGTTCGTGGGATGGGCTTTGGAGTGATATGTTTGTGTGTATGTATGTGTGATCTCAGACATATTATAGTGATAGCAGATAACTGTGTACATTGTTGTGTGCGTATTTGTAGTACATGGGATTGCGTGTGATTTTTTATGCATGCAAGTGTATGTATAATGATGTATGAGTAAGGTGAATGTGTTTAAACGTATAAATATTTGTGAAAATACTTATATATGTGTATGCAAACAATTTCTGCGCTTGTTAGGCTTTCAGTGCCAAATGTAAAAGACGGATAAATAAACAAAAATGAAAGCAGTGTAATATTTAACATAGTTATGATGGTGGTGGACAAATTAACCAACATTTGGGTATTCATCTGCAATAATAAAACACTCACAAATACTTTTAAACAGCTAAATAAGTAAAAAACAACTTGTTCTCAGTATATTTTCATAGTGTAACATAAAAGGATTTCCAAAATTTACGTTAATTAGCCTCTCGGAGGTGGCGGAACTGTGAGGCAGCTTGGTGGCGTCTAGCTGACCTACGGTCCAGGCTGTCTTGGTGGGTGTAATTACTGGACGCAGTTTTCTGTGTGTGTCACCTCCAGTAATTCCACCCACCTGGACAGTCTCTACCGTAGACCAGCTAGACAAGACCAAGTTTCCATGCAGCGAGGTCACTGAAGGTGGCAACCGCTGACTCTGGGGAAGTGGGGAAGGGAGTCCACCTGAGGTGACACTAGTGGACTCCTGGAGACACTGATCCGGGGAAGGCACCGCTGACTCTGGGGAAGTGGGGAAGGGAGTCCACTCAGGTGACACAAGTGGACTCCTGGAGACACTGATCCGGGGAAGGCACCGCTGACCTGGGGAAGTGGGGAAAGACATCCGGAGCGACTCCTGGAGACACTGATCCGGGGAAGGCACCGCTGCCGACCGACCTTAGGGAAATGGGGAAGGGAAGACATCCGGAGCGAGCGGATGGATTCCTGGATACATGAACTTGAGGAAGGTTGTTGTTGAGGCTGACCTTGGGTAAGTGGGGAAGGGGAGACATCCGGAGCGAGCGGATGGATTCCTGGATACATGAACCTGAGCAAGGCAAGAATACATGCAGTTGAGGCTGACCTTGGGTAAGTGGGGAAGGGAAGATATCCGGCGGTAGACGGAAGGATTCCTGGATACATGATCCTGGGAATGGCAAGAATACCGCTGACCTTGGGGAAGTGGGAAAGGGAGTCCACTCAGGTGACATAAGTGGACTCCTGGAGACACTGATCCGGGGAAGGCACCGCCGACCTTAGGGAAATGGGGAAGGGAAGACATCCGGAGCGAGCGGATGGATTCCTGGATACATGAACTTGAGGAAGGTTGTTGTTGAGGCTGACCTTGGGTAAGTGGGGAAGGGGAGACATCCGGAGCGAGCGGATGGATTCCTGGATACATGAACCTGAGCAAGGCAAGAATACATGCAGTTGAGGCTGACCTTGGGTAAGTGGGGAAGGGAAGATATCCGGCGGTAGACGGAAGGATTCCTGGATACATGATCCTGCGGACGGCAAGAATACCGCTGACCTTGGGGAAGTGGGGAAGGGAGTTCACCTGAGGTGACATAAGTGGATTCCTGGAGACACTGATCCGGGGAAGGCACCGCCGACCTTAGGGAAATGGGGAAGGGAGCGGATGGATTCCTGGATACATGAACTTGAGGAAGGTTGTTGTTGAGGCTGACCGGGAGCGAACGGATTGATTCCTGGATACATGAACTTGAGGAAGTTTGTCAGTTGAGGCTGACCTTGGGTAAGTGGGGAAGGGGAGACATCTGGGAGCGAACGGATGGATCCCTGGATACATGAACCTTGGCAAGGCAAGAATACATGCAGTTGAGGCTGACCTTGGGTAAGTGGGGAAGGGAAGATATCCGGCGGTAGACGGAAGGATTCCTGGATACATGAACCTGGGGACAGCAAGAAAACAGGTTGGTGAGGCTGACCTTAGGGAAGTGAGGAAGGGAAAACATCCGGAGGCAGACAGATGGATTCCTGGATACATGAACCTGGGGAAGGCTGAGGCTGGAAGGCAGAGAGAGAAAGAGAGGCGAGGCTGACCTTAGGGAAATGAGGAAGGGGAGACATCCGGGGGCCCACGGATGAATTCCTGGACACATGAACCTGGGGAAGGCGAGGGGGGGGGGACCTTAAAGACGAACCACTGGCCTCCACGTGGCAAGGTCTGGTAACTCAGAGATAACTCTGAGGCTGACAGTGGTCGCAAATATATTATAATTCATTATAATATATTATTATTATTATTATTATGTTATTATTATTAATTATTATTGTTATTATTCATGATTTGGATTCAAAAGCGTCAACCAGCCTCCCTGACAGTAGCATCGGTGGTGTTATTCCCACTCCAGCCTCCCTGACAGTAGCATCGGTGGTGTTATTCCCACTCCAGCCTCCCTGACAGTAGCATCGGTGGTGTTATTCCCACTCCAGCCTCCCTGACAGTAGCATCGGTGGTGTTATTCCCACTCCAGCCTCCCTGACAGTAGCATCGGTGGTGTTATTCCCACTCCAGCCTCCCTGACAGTAGCATCGGTGGTGTTATTCCCACTCCAGCCTCCCTGACAGTAGCATCGGTGGTGTTATTCCCACTCCAGCCTCCCTGACAGTAGCATCGGTGGTGTTATTCCCACTCCAGCCTCCCTGACAGTAGCATCGGTGGTGTTATTCCCACTCCAGCCTCCCTGACAGTAGCATCGGTGGTGTTATTCCCACTCCAGCCTCCCTGACAGTAGCATCGGTGGTGTTATTCCCACTCCAGCCTCCCTGACAGTAGCATCGGTGGTGTTATTCCCACTCCAGCCTCCCTGACAGTAGCATCGGTGGTGTTATTCCCACTCCAGCCTCCCTGACAGTAGCATCGGTGGTGTTATTCCCACTCCAGCCTCCCTGACAGTAGCATCGGTGGTGTTATTCCCACTCCAGCCTCCCTGACAGTAGCATCGGTGGTGTTATTCCCACTCCAGCCTCCCTGACAGTAGCATCGGTGGTGTTATTCCCACTCCAGCCTCCCTGACAGTAGCATCGGTGGTGTTATTCCCACTCCAGCCTCCCTGACAGTAGCATCGGTGGTGTTATTCCCACTCCAGCCTCCCTGACAGTAGCATCGGTGGTGTTATTCCCACTCCAGCCTCCCTGACAGTAGCCATGGTGGTGTTATTCCCACTCCAGCCTCCCTGACAGTAGCATCGGTGGTGTTATTCCCACTCCAGCCTCCCTGACAGTAGCATCGGTGGTGTTATTCCCACTCCAGCCTCCCTGACAGTAGCATCGGTGGTGTTATTCCCACTCCAGCCTCCCTGACAGTAGCATCGGTGGTGTTATTCCCACTCCAGCCTCCCTGACAGTAGCATCGGTGGTGTTATTCCCACTCCAGCCTCCCTGACAGTAGCATCGGTGGTGTTATTCCCACTCCAGCCTCCCTGACAGTAGCATCGGTGGTGTTATTCCCACTCCAGCCTCCCTGACAGTAGCATCGGTGGTGTTATTCCCACTCCAGCCTCCCTGACAGTAGCATCGGTGGCGTTATTCCCACTCCAGCCTCCCTGACCATGGTGGTGTTATTCCCACTCCAGCCTCACTGACAGCATCGGTGGTGTTATTCCCACTCCAGCCTCCCTGACAGTAGCCATGGTGGTGTTATTCCCACTCCAGCCTCCCTGACAGTAGCCATGGTGGTGTTATTCCCACTCCAGCCTCCCTGACAGTAGCCATGGTGGTGTTATTCCCACTCCAGCCTCCCTGACAGTAGCATCGGTGGTGTTATTCCCACTCCAGCCTCCCTGACAGTAGCCATGGTGGTGTTATTCCCACTCCAGCCTCCCTGACAGTAGCCATGGTGGTGTTATTCCCACTCCAGCCTCCCTGTACATGGTGGTGTTATTCCCACTCCAGCCTCCCTGACAGTAGCCATGGTGGTGTTATTCCCACTCCAGCCTCCCTGACAGTAGCATCGGTGGTGTTATTCCCACTCCAGCCTCCCTGACAGTAGCCATGGTGGTGTTATTCCCACTCCAGCCTCCCTGACAGTACATCGGTGGTGTTATTCCCACTCCAGCCTCCCTGACATGGTGGTGTTATTCCCACTCCATGACAGGTGGTGTTATTCCCACTCCAGCCTCCCTGTACATCGGTGGTGTTATTCCCACTCCAGCCTCCCTGACAGTAGCTGACATGGTGGTGTTATTCCCACTCCAGCCTCCCTGACAGTAGCATCGGTGGTGTTATTCCCACTCCAGCCTCCCTGACAGTAGCCATGGTGGTGTTATTCCCACTCCAGCCTCCCTGACAGTAGCCATGGTGGTGTTATTCCCACTCCAGCCTCCCTGACAGTAGCCATGGTGGTGTTATTCCCACTCCAGCCTCCCTGACAGTAACCATGGTGGTGTTATTCCCACTCCAGCCTCCCTGACAGTAACCATGGTGGTGTTATTCCCACTCCAGCCTCCCTGACAGTAGCCATGGTGGTGTTATTCCCACTCCAGCCTCCCTGACAGTAGCCATGGTGGTGTTATTCCCACTCCAGCCTCCCTGACAGTAGCCATGGTGGTGTTATTCCCACTCCAGCCTCCCTGACAGTAGTAACCATGGTGGTGTTATTCCCACTCCAGCCTCCCTGACAGTAACCATGGTGGTGTTATTCCCACTCCAGCCTCCCTGACAGTAACCATGGTGGTGTTATTCCCACTCCAGCCTCCCTGACAGTAACCATGGTGGTGTTATTCCCACTCCAGCCTCCCTGACAGTAACCATGGTGGTGTTATTCCCACTCCAGCCTCCCTGACAGTAACCATGGTGGGGTTATTCCTACTCGGGAATAACACGTCAGTGGCATCTCGCTGGTGCCACCCACGTTATCATAATATGAAAAAAATCCCCAAAAAGGAAATACTTTCATCATCATTCAACACTTTCACCTCACTCACACATAATCACTGTCTTTGCAGAGGCGCTCAGACACAACAGTTTAGAAGCATATATGAAGTAATATTAGATACTCTTCCAAACTGCCAATATCCCAATATCCGAATGGGTGAAACTGGTCTGTTAACAAGACCTCATGTAAAATTGAGTCCTTTCTTATATTTTCTCTGTGCGTTTAAAGATATATTTTTTTCATTTATGTTAATGTAAAAACTAATAACTTTGTTCTAAAAGAACCTTAGAAAACTTACCTAACCTTTAATTTAATTTAATTTGATTTAGCCTAATTTAACTAAAAATGTTTTAGATAAGTTTACAATAATTTAATAATAAACAAACACAATGAAATACATTTTTTTCCGTTAGGTTCAGAATGATTTTTGCGAAATTATTGCATACACAAACTTTCACTTGTGTATGTGTTAGTATGCTGTTATTGGAAGTTACTGTACTTTTCTTTTGTTACCTATTACAACCCAGGAGTCCCAAAGGCCTGTTATCCTGTGTGTAAAGGCAGCGAAATAAACACAACAGAAAAGCTTTTGACTTGCATTATCCTTCACCAATTTAGAACAGGTTGTGACAACACACAGTCGTACTGGCCAGGTTGTGACAACACACAGTCGTACTGGCCAGGTTGTGACAACACACAGTCGTACTGGCCAGGTTGTGACAACACACAGTCGTACTGGCCAGGTTGTGACAACACACAGTCGTACTGGCCAGGTTGTGACAACACACAGTCGTACTGGCCAGGTTGTGACAACACACAGTCGTACTGGCCAGGTTGTGACAACACACAGTCGTACTGGCCAGGTTGTGACAACACACAGTCGTACTGGCCAGGTTGTGACAACACACAGTCGTACTGGCCAGGTTGTGACAACACACAGTCGTACTGGCCAGGTTGTGACAACACACAGTCGTACTGGCCAGGTTGTGACAACACACAGTCGTACTGGCCAGGTTGTGACAACACACAGTCGTACTGGCCAGGTTGTGACAACACACAGTCGTACTGGCCAGGTTGTGACAACACACAGTCGTACTGGCCAGGTTGTGACAACACACAGTCGTACTGGCCAGGTTGTGACAACACACAGTCGTACTGGCCAGGTTGTGACAACACACAGTCGTACTGGCCAGGTTGTGACAACACACAGTCGTACTGGCCAGGTTGTGACAACACACAGTCGTACTGGCCAGGTTGTGACAACACACAGTCGTACTGGCCAGGTTGTGACAACACACAGTCGTACTGGCCATGTTGTGACAACACACAGTCGTACTGGCCAGGTTGTGACAACACACAGTCGTACTGGCCAGGTTGTGACAACACACAGTCGTACTGGCCAGGTTGTGACAACACACAGTCGTACTGGCCAGGTTGTGACAACACACAGTCGTACTGGCCAGGTTGTGACAACACACAGTCGTACTGGCCAGGTTGTGACAACACACAGTCGTACTGGCCAGGTTGTGACAACACACAGTCGTACTGGCCAGGTTGTGACAACACACAGTCGTACTGGCCAGGTTGTGACAACACACAGTCGTACTGGCCAGGTTGTGACAACACACAGTCGTACTGGCCAGGTTGTGGCAACACACAGTCGTACTGGCCAGGTTGTGGCAACACACAGTCGTACTGGCCAGGTTGTGACAACACACAGTCGTACTGGCCAGGTTGTGACAACACACAGTCGTACTGGCCAGGTTGTGACAACACACAGTCGTACTGGCCAGGTTGTGGCAACACACAGTCGTACTGGCCAGGTTGTGACAACACACAGTCGTACTGGCCAGGTTGTGACAACACACAGTCGTACTGGCCAGGTTGTGGCAACACACAGTCGTACTGGCCAGGTTGTGGCAACACACAGTCGTACTGGCCAGGTTGTGACAACACACAGTCGTACTGGCCAGGTTGTGACAACACACAGTCGTACTGGCCAGGTTGTGGCAACACACAGTCGTACTGGCCAGGTTGTGGCAACACACAGTCGTACTGGCCAGGTTGTGGCAACACACAGTCGTACTGGCCAGGTTGTGACAACACACAGTCGTACTGGCCAGGTTGTGACAACACACAGTCGTACTGGCCAGGTTGTGGCAACACACAGTCGTACTGGCCAGGTTGTGACAACACACAGTCGTACTGGCCAGGTTGTGACAACACACAGTCGTACTGGCCAGGTTGTGGCAACACACAGTCGTACTGGCCAGGTTGTGGCAACACACAGTCGTACTGGCCAGGTTGTGACAACACACAGTCGTACTGGCCAGGTTGTGACAACACACAGTCGTACTGGCCAGGTTGTGGCAACACACAGTCGTACTGGCCAGGTTGTGGCAACACACAGTCGTACTGGCCAGGTTGTGGCAACACACAGTCGTACTGGCCAGGTTGTGGCAACACACAGTCGTACTGGCCAGGTTGTGGCAACACACAGTCGTACTGGCCAGGTTGTGGCAACACACAGTCGTACTGGCCAGGTTGTGGCAACACACAGTCGTACTGGCCAGGTTGTGGCAACACACAGTCGTACTGGCCAGGTTGTGGCAACACACAGTCGTACTGGCCAGGTTGTGGCAACACACAGTCGTACTGGCCAGGTTGTGGCAACACACAGTCGTACTTTCCAGGTTGTGGCAACACACAGTCGTACTGGCCAGGTTGTGGCAACACACAGTCGTACTGGCCAGGTTGTGGCAACACACAGTCGTACTGGCCAGGTTGTGGCAACACACAGTCGTACTGGCCAGGTTGTGGCAACACACAGTCGTACTGGCCAGGTTGTGGCAACACACAGTCGTACTGGCCAGGTTGTGGCAACACACAGTCGTACTGGCCAGGTTGTGGCAACACACAGTCGTACTGGCCAGGTTGTGGCAACACACAGTCGTACTGGCCAGGTTGTGGCAACACACAGTCGTACTGGCCAGGTTGTGGCAACACACAGTCGTACTGGCCAGGTTGTGGCAACACACAGTCGTACTGGCCAGGTTGTGGCAACACACAGTCGTACTGGCCAGGTTGTGGCAACACACAGTCGTACTGGCCAGGTTGTGGCAACACACAGTCGTACTGGCCAGGTTGTGGCAACACACAGTCGTACTGGCCAGGTTGTGGCAACACACAGTCGTACTGGCCAGGTTGTGGCAACACACAGTCGTACTGGCCAGGTGGTGGCAACACACAGTCGTACTGGCCAGGTTGTGGCAACACACAGTCGTACTGGCCAGGTTGTGGCAACACACAGTCGTACTGGCCAGGTTGTGGCAACACACAGTCGTACTGGCCAGGTTGTGGCAACACACAGTCGTACTGGCCAGGTTGTGGCAACACACAGTCGTACTGGCCAGGTTGTGGCAACACACAGTCGTACTGGCCAGGTTGTGGCAACACACAGTCGTACTGGCCAGGTTGTGGCAACACACAGTCGTACTGGCCAGGTTGTGGCAACACACAGTCGTACTGGCCAGGTTGTGGCAACACACAGTCGTACTGGCCAGGTTGTGGCAACACACAGTCGTACTGGCCAGGTTGTGGCAACACACAGTCGTACTGGCCAGGTTGTGGCAACACACAGTCGTACTGGCCAGGTTGTGGCAACACACAGTCGTACTGGCCAGGTTGTGGCAACACACAGTCGTACTGGCCAGGTTGTGGCAACACACAGTCGTACTGGCCAGGTTGTGGCAACACACAGTCGTACTGGCCAGGTTGTGGCAACACACAGTCGTACTGGCCAGGTTGTGGCAACACACAGTCGTACTGGCCAGGTTGTGGCAACACACAGTCGTACTGGCCAGGTTGTGGCAACACACAGTCGTACTGGCCAGGTTGTGGCAACACACAGTCGTACTGGCCAGGTTGTGGCAACACACAGTCGTACTGGCCAGGTTGTGGCAACACACAGTCGTACTGGCCAGGTTGTGGCAACACACAGTCGTACTGGCCAGGTTGTGGCAACACACAGTCGTACTGGCCAGGTTGTGGCAACACACAGTCGTACTGGCCAGGTTGTGGCAACACACAGTCGTACTGGCCAGGTTGTGGCAACACACAGTCGTACTGGCCAGGTTGTGGCAACACACAGTCGTACTGGCCAGGTTGTGGCAACACACAGTCGTACTGGCCAGGTTGTGGCAACACACAGTCGTACTGGCCAGGTTGTGGCAACACACAGTCGTACTGGCCAGGTTGTGGCAACACACAGTCGTACTGGCCAGGTTGTGGCAACACACAGTCGTACTGGCCAGGTTGTGGCAACACACAGTCGTACTGGCCAGGTTGTGGCAACACACAGTCGTACTGGCCAGGTTGTGGCAGCCACCACCAAAATTCTTATTGTCAACAGATCGAATCATCCAAGTCGAGTGTTTTTTTTTTTTTCATCACGGAAAGTTTTTATTTTTTGTCTGTTGTGGTGAATGTTTTTTTAAGTCATTAATAAAGAGGTGAGAGAAGTGTAAGTATGAGAATTGAGAAAGTTATTTAATAATTAATTCTACTTAAACAAAGTGTTTATTCTTCTGAATATCTTCTTTATCTTAACCACAAGTCTCTCAAGTTAGTAATTTCTTCACATATTTACATCTTTTACCACATTATTTCATCAAAAAATTATAACCCTTATTGCACTTTCTTAGAGAAAATTTAAATGATATAAACAAAAATTATCTAAATTCTCATACACAATTTATACAATATTAATTTTAATTAAACAATGGTGAGGGAGAGTGTTGATATGTCTATGATAACGTGTACATATGTATGTATATATGTGTGTTGGTAGTAGTGTGTTTGTAGTGATGTATGTGTGTACACATGTATGTATATATGTGTGTTGGTAGTAGTGTGTTTGTAGTGATGTATGTGTGTACACATGTATGTATATATGTGTGTTGGTAGTAGTGTGTTTGTAGTGATGTATGTGTGTACACATGTATGTATATATGTGTGTTGGTAGTAGTGTGTTTGTAGTGATGTATGTGTGTACACATGTATGTATATATGTGTGTTGGTAGTAGTGTGTTTGTAGTGATGTATGTGTGTACACATGTATGTATATATGTGTGTTGGTAGTAGTGTGTTTGTAGTGATGTATGTGTGTACACATGTATGTATATATGTGTGTTGGTAGTAGTGTGTTTGTAGTGATGTATGTGTGTACACATGTATGTATATATGTGTGTTGGTAGTAGTGTGTTTGTAGTGATGTATGTGTGTACACATGTATGTATATATGTGTGTTGGTAGTAGTGTGTTGGTAGTGAAGTGTATGTGTACACATGTATGTATATATGTGTGTTGGTAGTAGAGTGTTTGTAGTGATGTATATGTGTACACATGTATGTATATATGTGTGTTGGTAGTAGTGTGTTTGTAGTGATGTATGTGTACACATGTATGTATATGTGTGTGTTGGTAGTAGTGTGTTGGTAGTGATGTGTATGTGTACACCTGTATGTATGTGTGTTGATGTAGTACACATGCATGTGTGTTTGTAGTGATGTGTACGTGTACACATGTATGTATATAAGTGTGTTGGTAGTAGTGTGTGTTGTAGTGTATGTATGTGTGTACACATGTATGTATGTATATGTGTACACATGTATGTAGTATGTGTGTTTGTAGTGATGTATATGTGTACACATGTATGTATGTGTATATGTGTGTATGTATGTGTGTTTGTAGTGATGTATACGTGTACACATGTATGTATATACGTGTGTTGGTAGTGTGTGTTTGTAGTGATGTATATGTGTATGTGTGTTTGTAGTGATGTATATATGTACACATGTATATATGTGTGTTTGTAGTGATATGTGTACACATGTATGTATATATATGTGTGTTTGTAGTGATGTATATGTGTACACATGTATGTATATATGTGTGTTTGTAGTGATGTATATGTGTACACATGTATGTATATATGTGTGTTTGTAGTGATGTATATGTGTACACATGTATGTATATATGTGTGTTTGTAGTGATGTATATGTGTACACATGTATGTATATATGTGTGTTTGTAGTGATGTATATGTGTACACATGTATGTATATATGTGTGTTTGTAGTGATGTATATGTGTACACATGTATGTATATATGTGTGTTTGTAGTGATGTATATGTGTACACATGTATGTATATATGTATATATGTGTAGATGAAAGTGAAAAGTAAACATCAAAAAAAAACTTGTATGATCTACATAATAATTCAGAGTAAAGAAGAGCACAGTTCCGTGGTACAGCTGTCAGCTTGGCTGACTCTGCTGTCAGCTTGGCTGACTCTGCTGTCAGCACAGTTCCGTGGTACAGCTGTCACATCTTTAAATATTCACAAGTTACACAAACAATGTTCTCAAATTACTGTAAACCAACATTTTTTTGTCTTATATATTCTGAATATTGAAGCAAATACTCATATCTAAATTTCCCATATATTGTCTCTGCTACATTGTTTAATCATGTGGACGAGTACATGTATGTCTATGAGAATGTGTACACATGTATGTGTACATAAGTGTTCGTGGGATGGGCTTTGGAGTGATATGTTTGTGTGCATGTATGTGTGATCTCAGACATATTATAGTGATAGCAGATAACTGTGTACATTGTTGTGTGCGTATTTGTAGTACATGGGATTGTGTGTGATTTTTTATGCATGCAAGTGTATGTATAATGATGTATGAGTAAGGTGAATGTGTTTAAACGTATAAATATTTGTGAAAATACTTATATATGTGTATGCAAACAATTTCTGCGCTTGTTAGGCTTTCAGTGCCAAATGTAAAAGACGGATAAATAAACAAAAATGAAAGCAGTGTAATATTTAACATAGTTATGATGGTGGTGGACAAATTAACCAACATTTGGGTATTCATCTGCAATAATAAAACACTCACAAATACTTTTAAACAGCTAAATAAGTAAAAAACAACTTGTTCTCAGTATATTTTCATAGTGTAACATAAAAGGATTTCCAAAATTTACGTTAATTAGCCTCTCGGAGGTGGCGGAACTGTGAGGCAGCTTGGTGGCGTCTAGCTGACCTACGGTCCAGGCTGTCTTGGTGGGTGTAATTACTGGACGCAGTTTTCTGTGTGTGTCACCTCCAGTAATTCCACCCACCTGGACAGTCTCTACCGTAGACCAGCTAGACAAGACCAAGTTTCCATGCAGCGAGGTCACTGAAGGTGGCAACCGCTGACTCTGGGGAAGTGGGGAAGGGAGTCCACCTGAGGTGACACTAGTGGACTCCTGGAGACACTGATCCGGGGAAGGCACCGCTGACTCTGGGGAAGTGGGGAAGGGAGTCCACTCAGGTGACACAAGTGGACTCCTGGAGACACTGATCCGGGGAAGGCACCGCTGACTCTGGGGAAGTGGGGAAGGGAGTCCACTCAGGTGACACAAGTGGACTCCTGGAGA
This sequence comes from Cherax quadricarinatus, assembly GCF_038502225.1. Taxonomy (NCBI): domain Eukaryota; kingdom Metazoa; phylum Arthropoda; class Malacostraca; order Decapoda; family Parastacidae; genus Cherax; species Cherax quadricarinatus. The sequence continues at coordinate 166,107 of NW_027195234.1, forward strand.
CACTGATCCGGGGAAGGCACCGCCGACCTTAGGGAAATGGGGAAGGGAAGACATCCGGAGCGAGCGGATGGATTCCTGGATACATGAACTTGAGGAAGGTTGTTGTTGAGGCTGACCTTGGGTAAGTGGGGAAGGGGAGACATCCGGAGCGAGCGGATGGATTCCTGGATACATGAACCTGAGCAAGGCAAGAATACATGCAGTTGAGGCTGACCTTGGGTAAGTGGGGAAGGGAAGATATCCGGCGGTAGACGGAAGGATTCCTGGATACATGATCCTGGGAATGGCAAGAATACCGCTGACCTTGGGGAAGTGGGAAAGGGAGTCCACTCAGGTGACATAAGTGGACTCCTGGAGACACTGATCCGGGGAAGGCACCGCCGACCTTAGGGAAATGGGGAAGGGAAGACATCCGGAGCGAGCGGATGGATTCCTGGATACATGAACTTGAGGAAGGTTGTTGTTGAGGCTGACCTTGGGTAAGTGGGGAAGGGGAGACATCCGGAGCGAGCGGATGGATTCCTGGATACATGAACCTGAGCAAGGCAAGAATACATGCAGTTGAGGCTGACCTTGGGTAAGTGGGGAAGGGAAGATATCCGGCGGTAGACGGAAGGATTCCTGGATACATGATCCTGGGAATGGCAAGAATACCGCTGACCTTGGGGAAGTGGGAAAGGGAGTCCACTCAGGTGACATAAGTGGACTCCTGGAGACACTGATCCGGGGAAGGCACCGCCGACCTTAGGGAAATGGGGAAGGGAAGACATCCGGAGCGAGCGGATGGATTCCTGGATACATGAACTTGAGGAAGGTTGTTGTTGAGGCTGACCTTGGGTAAGTGGGGAAGGGGAGACATCCGGAGCGAGCGGATGGATTCCTGGATACATGAACCTGAGCAAGGCAAGAATACATGCAGTTGAGGCTGACCTTGGGTAAGTGGGGAAGGGAAGATATCCGGCGGTAGACGGAAGGATTCCTGGATACATGATCCTGCGGACGGCAAGAATACCGCTGACCTTGGGGAAGTGGGGAAGGGAGTTCACCTGAGGTGACATAAGTGGATTCCTGGAGACACTGATCCGGGGAAGGCACCGCCGACCTTAGGGAAATGGGGAAGGGAAGACACCCGGGAGCGAACGGATGGATTCCTGGATACATGAACTTGAGGAAGGTTGTCGTTGAGGCTGACCTTGGGTAAGTGGGGAAGGGGAGACATCTGGGAGCGAACGGATGGATCCCTGGATACATGAACCTTGGCAAGGCAAGAATACATGCAGTTGAGGCTGACCTTGGGTAAGTGGGGAAGGGAAGATATCCGGCGGTAGACGGAAGGATTCCTGGATACATGAACCTGGGGACAGCAAGAAAACAGGTTGGTGAGGCTGACCTTAGGGAAGTGAGGAAGGGAAAACATCCGGAGGCAGACAGATGGATTCCTGGATACATGAACCTGGGGAAGGCTGAGGCTGGAAGGCAGAGAGAGAAAGAGAGGCGAGGCTGACCTTAGGGAAATGAGGAAGGGGAGACATCCGGGGGCCCACGGATGAATTCCTGGACACATGAACCTGGGGAAGGCGAGGGGGGGGGGACCTTAAAGACGAACCACTGGCCTCCACGTGGCAAGGTCTGGTAACTCAGAGATAACTCTGAGGCTGACAGTGGTCGCAAATATATTATAATTCATTATTATTATTATTATTATGTTATTATTATTATGTTATTATTATTAATTATTATTGTTATTATTCATGATTTGGATTCAAAAGCGTCAACCAGCCTCCCTGACAGTAGCATCGGTGGTGTTATTCCCACTCCAGCCTCCCTGACAGTAGCATCGGTGGTGTTATTCCCACTCCAGCCTCCCTGACAGTAGCATCGGTGGTGTTATTCCCACTCCAGCCTCCCTGACAGTAGCATCGGTGGTGTTATTCCCACTCCAGCCTCCCTGACAGTAGCATCGGTGGTGTTATTCCCACTCCAGCCTCCCTGACAGTAGCATCGGTGGTGTTATTCCCACTCCAGCCTCCCTGACAGTAGCATCGGCGGTGTTATTCCCACTCCAGCCTCCCTGACAGTAGCATCGGTGGTGTTATTCCCACTCCAGCCTCCCTGACAGTAGCATCGGTGGTGTTATTCCCACTCCAGCCTCCCTGACAGTAGCATCGGTGGTGTTATTCCCACTCCAGCCTCCCTGACAGTAGCATCGGTGGTGTTATTCCCACTCCAGCCTCCCTGACAGTAGCATCGGTGGTGTTATTCCCACTCCAGCCTCCCTGACAGTAGCATCGGTGGTGTTATTCCCACTCCAGCCTCCCTGACAGTAGCATCGGTGGTGTTATTCCCACTCCAGCCTCCCTGACAGTAGCATCGGTGGTGTTATTCCCACTCCAGCCTCCCTGACAGTAGCATCGGTGGTGTTATTCCCACTCCAGCCTCCCTGACAGTAGCATCGGTGGTGTTATTCCCACTCCAGCCTCCCTGACAGTAGCATCGGTGGTGTTATTCCCACTCCAGCCTCCCTGACAGTAGCATCGGTGGTGTTATTCCCACTCCAGCCTCCCTGACAGTAGCATCGGTGGTGTTATTCCCACTCCAGCCTCCCTGACAGTAGCATCGGTGGTGTTATTCCCACTCCAGCCTCCCTGACAGTAGCCATGGTGGTGTTATTCCCACTCCAGCCTCCCTGACAGTAGCATCGGTGGTGTTATTCCCACTCCAGCCTCCCTGACAGTAGCATCGGTGGTGTTATTCCCACTCCAGCCTCCCTGACAGTAGCAGTGGTGGTGTTATTCCCACTCAAGCCTCCCTGACAGTAGCATCGGTGGTGTTATTCCCACTCCAGCCTCCCTGACAGTAGCATCGGTGGTGTTATTCCCACTCCAGCCTCCCTGACAGTAGCATCGGTGGTGTTATTCCCACTCCAGCCTCCCTGACAGTAGCATCAGTGGTGTTATTCCCACTCCAGCCTCCCTGACAGTAGCATCGGTGGTGTTATTCCCACTCCAGCCTCCCTGACAGTAGCATCGGTGGTGTTATTCCCACTCCAGCCTCCCTGACAGTAGCCATGGTGGTGTTATTCCCACTCCAGCCTCCCTGACAGTAGCATCGGTGGTGTTATTCCCACTCCAGCCTCCCTGACAGTAGCATCGGTGGTGTTATTCCCACTCCAGCCTCCCTGACAGTAGCATCGGTGGTGTTATTCCCACTCCAGCCTCCCTGACAGTAGCATCGGTGGTGTTATTCCCACTCCAGCCTCCCTGACAGTAGCATCGGTGGTGTTATTCCCACTCCAGCCTCCCTGACAGTAGCCATGGTGTTGTTATTCCCTCTCCAGCCTCCCTGACAGTAACCAGTGTGGTGTTATTCTCACTCCAGCCTCCCTGACAGTAGCCATGGTGGTGTTATTCCCACTCCAGCCTCCCTGACAGTAACCATGGTGGTGTTATTCCCACTCCAGCCTCCCTGACAGTAGCATCGGTGGTGTTATTCCCACTCCAGCCTCCCTGACAGTAACCATGGTGGTGTTATTCCCACTCCAGCCTCCCTGACATTAGCCATGGTGGTGTTATTCCCACTCCAGCCTCCCTGACAGTAGCCATGGTGGTGTTATTCCCACTCCAGCCTCCCTGACAGTAACCATGGTGGTGTTATTCCCACTCCAGCCTCCCTGACAGTAACCATGGTGGGGTTATTCCTACTCGGGAATAACACGTCAGTGGCATCTCGCTGGTGCCACCCACGTTATCATAATATGAAAAAAATCCCCAAAAAGGAAATACTTTCATCATCATTCAACACTTTCACCTCACTCACACATAATCACTGTCTTTGCAGAGGCGCTCAGACACAACAGTTTAGAAGCATATATGAAGTAATATTAGATACTCTTCCAAACTGCCAATATCCCAATATCCGAATGGGTGAAACTGGTCTGTTAACAAGACCTCATGTAAAATTGAGTCCTTTCTTATATTTTCTCTGTGCGTTTAAAGATATATTTTTTTTCATTTATGTTAATGTAAAAACTAATAACTTTGTTCTAAAAGAACCTTAGAAAACTTACCTAACCTTTAATTTAATTTAATTTGATTTAGCCTAATTTAACTAAAAATGTTTTAGATAAGTTTACAATAATTTAATAATAAACAAACACAATGAAATACATTTTTTTTCCGTTAGGTTCAGAATGATTTTTGCGAAATTATTGCATACACAAACTTTCACTTGTGTATGTGTTAGTATGCTGTTATTGGAAGTTACTGTACTTTTCTTTTGTTACCTATTACAACCCAGGAGTCCCAAAGGCCTGTTATCCTGTGTGTAAAGGGAGCGAAATAAACACAACAGAAAAGCTTTTGACTTGCATTATCCTTCGCCAGTTTAGAACAGGTTGTGACAACACACAGTCGTACTGGCCAGGTTGTGACAACACACAGTCGTACTGGCCAGGTTGTGACAACACACAGTCGTACTGGCCAGGTTGTGACAACACACAGCCGCACTGGCCAGGTTGTGACTACACACAGTCGTACTGGCCAGGTTGTGACAACACACAGTCGTACTGGCCAGGTTGTGACAACACACAGTCGTACTGGCCAGGTTGTGACAACACACAGTCGTACTGGCCAGGTTGTGACAACACACAGTCGTACTGGACAGGTTGTGACAACACACAGTCGCACTGGCCAGGTTGTGGCAACACGCATTCGTACTGGCAAGCTTGTGACAACACACAGTCGTACTGGCCAGGTTGTAGCAACACACAGTCGTACTGGCCAGGTTGTGACAACACACAGTCGTACTGGCCAGATTGTGACAACACACAGTCGTACTAGCCAGGTTTTGACAACACACAGTCGTACTTTCCAGGTTGTGACAACACAGTCGTACTGACCAGGTTGTGGCAATACACAGTCGTACTGGCCAGGTTGTGACAACACACAGTCATACTGGCAAGGTTGTGGCAACACAGTCGTACTGGACAGGCTGTGACAACACAGTCGTACTGGCCAGGTTGTGGCAACACACATTCGTACTGGCCAGGTTGTGGCAACACACATTTGTACTGGGCAGGTTTTGACAACACACAGTCGCACTGGCCAGGTTGTGACAACACACATTTGTACTGGCTAGGTTGTGACAACACACATTTGTACTGGCTAGGTTGTGACAACACACATTCGTACTGGCCAGGTTGTGACAACACACAGTCGTACTGGCCAGGTTGTGGCAACACACATTCATACTTGCCAGGTTGAGACAACACACAGTCGTACTGGCCAGGTTGTGGCAACACAGTCGTACTGGCCAGGTTGTGGCAACACACAGTCGTACTTTCCAGGTTGTGGCAACACACAGTCGTACTGGCAAGGTTGTAACAACACACAGTCGTACTGGCCAGGTTGTGGCAATACGCAGTCGTACTGGCTAGGTTGTGGCAACACACAGTCGTACTGGTCAGGTTGTGACAACACAGTCGTACTGGCCAGGTTGTGACAACACACATTCGTACTGGCCAGGTTGTGACAACACAGTCGTAATGGCCAGATTGTGACAACACGCATTCGTACTGGCCAGGTTGTGGCAACACACTGTCGTACTGACAACACACTGTCGCAGAGAAGCCTGATACTTCTCCACGAGAGCCGTCAGTTGTTGTTGACAGTCAAACACCTTTTGAATGTTTGTTCATTTACGCCTTCCTTCAGTGGCCCGAAGCCCTCACTCTTTTTGCTTTTCTCTCATGAAACCCAACTCTCAGTTCAGTCTCTCTGATTTTTTGGGCTGTGAATTAAGGAGGTTTCACCATTCTTTCGACTGATATCAGCATTCATTAGTCTTGTATTACAAAAGTTAGTGAGTGAATTTTTACAAGTATAATGATACAGAGGAAGACAAAATAGAAACAATGAAATACTTTTTCTCCAAGGATGATGGACTGATTATATCATTTCCTTTCCACTGCTCCCTTCGTATTTGACTGAAGACGCCTACTGTGCTAAGCGAAACGTTTCTTCAATAAAGATATCCCATCTGTAGCACGTGTGTGTTAATCTGTAAATTTAATATTTAATCTTCCAAATAAAAACTAAACGAAAGTTCAATGAAGCGCAGATTCCTTGGGCATTTCGTTTAGTGGGTATTTTCTCTATTTACCCAATTTTATATGTTTAATGGCTTTTCACCCAAGTCTTATTCAGACGAGTTTAACATGTGGACAAAAAAAAATCCTCTGCATTTTAAACGGCTAAATAAAGAAAATAATTATATTTTTACGTAGGATCTGTATAAGTAACTTCTGTTCCTGTGTTCACGTGTATGAGGACTGAATGGAATATTAATTATTAAAGAATCTTCTGTGTTTTCGTTCATGTCAATTTGCTGAGTAAACTGTATTAAGAAGAAATGACTGGCGACAACCTGGGTGAAATGGAAACAAATGCACTCACTTAAGTCAGGGAATGTAGTAGTATTTATTTCCCTCTTACCGAGTGTTTCACACACAGCTGCATCACACAGCCTGTGAATAACACACAATGACGATTCGTAATCAATACAAGATAAGAATCCAACGTTCGAGGTGGACCGGTATTAACTGCCTCTCACTCTTAACACTGAAGTAGGTAGTCTTATGCTATTATGGTATAGTTTATATTTTACTTTAGAATATAAACAGATGAGTAATCGGTCCTCTCGCTGCTATTTTTTACACAGTTGATCTCCCACTTCTGTGGATTTAACAACGTAACTCATCAATTGTTTAAACTGATCTATCGCTCCAATGATTTAAACGCATCTCTCATCAGTTCTTTAAAAGGATGATCTATCAACAGTTGTTTAAATGGATGATCTCTCACTCCCAGGGTTTGAGAATGTGATTTCTCTCGGCTAATGTTTAAGCAGGTGATTTCTTATTAGCTATTCTATGGCGTACGTATTTATACTGTAACATGGGCACGTGCCTCATTTTGACACAAATTGTTTTGAGAAATGGGGCTGCATTTGCTACAATCATACTTGGCTCATTCTGGTATTCACACACTTTACATGATGAAGCTTCACAGTGTAATAAACACCCATTAATGGGAGTTCAGTACCCCCAGAATTAATATTGAGGTCAATTTCAGATGCCTTTTAACTTTAGACTTTTTTTTTAGGCTGCCATTAAGTGTTTGATCATCAGGGCACTAAGTGACATCATATTATTATAATCAAGGGGAAAATGCTAAACCCGTAGGATTATACAGCGCCTGAGGTAGGGGGAGGTTTGTGGAAGGCATTCAGGGTTAATTCAGGGAATTGGAGAACAGATCATTAATTTTAATTATCGTATATTTGACGTATATTTGAGTCGTTCTTTGATTTTTTCTTCTTCTTAAGTTTCGTCTTTAGTTTGATCAAATCTCGAGAAGAATTCATCCAATCGGCTTGTGGGAATATTTGTCAATGTTCTGCCATATTTAAAAAAAAAAAATAGATTTTTTGGAGTCCATACAAAATATAAAAATTTCCTGATCTAATTGCCTTCAAACTTTTAAGGTTGATGTGTATTCCTGAACGAAAGGTTAATGTTATTTTTATCCTGTATTTAAACCCCAATTTACCAATTGTATTAAATATTATATGATACTGATGTCTGTTCAACCCTAAAATATCTAGAGATACATTTTATAAGAGGCTTCAAAATATTAACGCTGATTTATTTGATTAAATGGAAAATACCCAATAAGTTTAGTCAGTGTACGTGGACATAAGAAAATTAAATATTATTAAAAAATCTGGAATCGTTAGATTACTGAAGAATTACTTTTCTCTTGCTGGAAATTACTTTGGGAAATTTTTGCAGTGATGCTTAGCTGCGTAAATTTTAATATTGTAATTTTACAGTATTAAATAAATCTATTTCTATTTAATAACTGGAGAATGAATCCTCTGATCGGCTTCTAACCTTAAATATTCATGTATCTTTAGAGGTATGATTTTTGTATTGATTTTGGGTTGTGTACGAACCAGTTTGCAATATTTTTTCTTAAAAAGAGTGCCAAGAATTTTAAATAAAATTGCTGAGAATAGAAATCTAAAAAAAAATATTGAAATAGCTAAAAAAAAAACCTGCATTTGATGGATATGTAGACGCGGATTTAGACATCCAAAGTCCCTAGAGAAACTATATTTAGAGGCCCACTTTTGACGGCCCTTCGTATATAAAAAATTTTTATCAGAAAAATTAAAATGTTTAACAAAAAATGAGAACTTTAAAGATTGTATTTTCATTTCAGAATCGAATGAGTTTGAATAAGAAACAAATAAACATATATGGTGGCATTGCGATCCTGCACAATCACACACAGTCACACGTTTGATATAAGCATGACTAACAAATAGGAGTGTAAGCATCTGCTTATGGTCTTCCCTGGCCAATGCATGACATCAGTGCCTCCCTATCTTCATCAATACTTAACAACCCCCTCCATTTTTTCAGTACCTCCACATCTCCATTAAAAATTCCACCTATTTTCACCTGTTCAATCCATTTGTTCCCTCTCATTGGTAAACCCGCAATGGGATTTTGTGCAATGACTGGAGAACTGCATCGTCTGCTCGAAATCAAACTTTCGACATCAGTGTCCTTTATTAAGACTCAAACATAATATTTTAATGGGCTTTGTAGTCATGACATGGCTTATTGTTTTAATAAAAAAAACCTTGCCAAACTGAAACAATAAAAGGCCTTGAAAAAATTACAAGCCATTTACTTCTCCTTCAGCTCCATTTAGTAGCTCAGGGAATACTATTTTTTTTTATCATAGACTTTCAAAATATATTAAATATAAATATCAAGTTCCAAAACTATTTATTACTTTTTCTCAGTTCTCTATTCTGGTGTGAATATTTTTTCATTGTTTGACTTCCATTAGGAGAGATCTATAGATTCGTCTGATATAAACGTGCGAACGAACCCCTCGTCAAAAAATATTTCGGTTTTGACCTCGCGAATAATATTTGTATTTTAAGGTGACAGTTTTCAATAAACTCTATGGAACAGCATGCAAGTTTGGGCAAGAGATCAACATCACCAGTTATACCCTCACATATACAGTATATACATATGAACATGTATTCATACATACAGAGGCACACACAAATATACATTCATTCATATACATATACACCTGTATGTATTGACTCATGCATACATATGCACACATACAGGTATGGATATGCATTTTTACATATGCACATATGTATATATGCGCACAACTGCATCACTACATATATATATATATATATATATATATATATATATATGTATATATATATATATATATATATATATATATATATATATATATATATATTTTTTTTTTTTTTTTTTTCAACAAGTCGGTCGTCTCCCACCGAGGCAGGGTGACCCAAAAAAGAAAGAAAATCCCCAAAAAGAAAATACTTTCATCATCATTCAACACTTTCACCACACTCACACATTATCACTGCTTTTGCAGAGGTGCTCAGAATATAACAGTTTAGAAGCATATACGTATAGAGATACACAACATATCCCTCCAAACTGCCAATATCCCAAACCCCTCCTTTAAAGTGCAGGCATTGTACTTCCCATTTCCAGGACTCAAGTCCGACTATATGAAAATAACCGGTTTCCCTGAATCCCTTCACTAAATATTACCCTGCTCACACTCCAACAGATCGTCAGGTCCCAAGTATCATTCGTCTCCATTCACTCCTATCTAACACGCTCATGCACGCTTGCTGGAAGTCCAAGCCCCTCACCCACAAAACCTCCTTTACCCCCTCTTTCCAACCCTTTCGAGGACGACCCCTACCCCTCTTTCCTTCCCCTATAGATTTATATGCTTTCCATGTCATTCTACTTTGATCCATTCTCTCTAAATGACCAAACCACCTCAACAACCCCTCTTCTGCCCTCTGACTAATGCTTTTATTAACTCCACACCTTCTCCTAATTTCCACACTCCGAATTTTCTGCATAATATTTACACCACACATTGCCCTTAGACAGGACATCTCCACTGCCTCCAACCGTCTCCTCGCTGCTGCATTTACCACCCAAGCTTCACATCCATATAAGAGTGTTGGTACTACTATACTTTCATACATTCCCTTCTTTGCCTCCATAGATAACGTTTTTTGACTCCACATATACCTCAACGCACCACTCACCTTTTTTCCCTCATCAATTCTATGATTAACCTCATCCTTCATAAATCCATCCGCCGACACGTCAACTCCCAAGTATCTGAAAACATTCACTTCTTCCATACTCCTCCTCCCCAATTTGATATCCAATTTTTCTTTATCTAAATCATTTGATACTCTCATCACCTTACTCTTTTCTATGTTCACTTTCAACTTTCTACCTTTACACACATTCTCAAACTCATCCACTAACCTTTGCAATTTTTCTTTAGAATCTCCCATAAGCACAGTATCATCAGCAAAAAGTAACTGTGTCAATTCCCATTTTGAATTTGATTCCCCATAATTTAATCCCACCCCTCTCCCGAACACCCTAGCATTTACTTCTTTTACAACCCCATCTATAAATATATTAAACAACCATGGTGACATTACACATCCCTGTCTAAGACCTACTTTTACCGGGAAGTATTCTCCCTCTTTTCTACACACCCTAACCTGAGCCTCACTATCCTCATAAAAGCTCTTTACAGCATTTAGTAACTTACCACCTATTCCATATACTTGCAACATCTGCCACATTGCTCCTCTATCCACTCTATCATATGCCTTTTCTAAATCCATAAATGCAATAAAAACTTCCCTACCTTTATCTAAATACTGTTCACATATATGCTTCAATGTAAACACTTGATCTACACATCCCCTACCCACTCTGAAACCTCCTTGTTCGTCCGCAATTCTACATTCTGTCTTACCTCTAATTCTTTCAATTATAACCCTACCGTATACTTTTCCTGGTATACTCAGTAAACTTATTCCTCTATAATTTTTACAATCTCTTTTGTCCCCTTTCCCTTTATATAAAGGGACTATACATGCTCTCCGCCAATCCCTAGGTACCTTCCCCTCTTTCATACATTTATTAAACAAAAGTACCAACCACTCCAACACTATATCCCCCCCTGCTTTTAACATTTCTGTCATGATCCCATCAGTTCCAGCTGCTTTACCCCCTTTCATTCTACATAATGCCTCACGTACCTCCACCACACTTACAGTCTGCTCTTCTTCACTCCTAAAAGATGGTATACCTCCCTGGCCAGTACATGAAATTACCGCCTCCCTTTCTTCCTTAACATTTAAAAGTTCCTCAAAATATTCTCGCCATCTACCTATTACCTCCCTCTCCCCATCTACTAACTCCTCTACTCTGTTTTTAACTGACAAATCCATACTTTCCCTAGGCTTTCTTAACTTGTTTAACTCACTCCAAAATTTTTTCTTATTTTCATTAAAATTTCTTGACAGTGCCTCTCCCACTCTTTCATATATATATATATATATATATATATATATATAGGCGCTCATATATACACTAATACATATTGACACACAAATACACAGAGGCAAATAAATACATACACATACTTTCCCTCATGCGTGCATACACAGAACTGTAAATAGATACATCCATGCGCATGAATACTTACACTCATACACCTCCATATACATACGCACATACATACGAAACATACGTACACATATACAGATGCATATTTATCCTCGAGTTTTTCTGCGTTAGAATTTTATCTAGATTTTTTTTTATTAACGATTCATCGCGCGATGGTCATTCAGCACTGTTAACTACTGTCACCGGAAAAGTGTGGCTTATACTGCTCGGTGATAATACTTTCGCTCTTTATGGACGGAGGGACCTGGGGATGATTCTACCAGACATTGCAAGCAACAGCCTCCTGTCTGGTCTCGTCATCGCAGCTGCACACTGTCTCGTGTCAACGATGGTGCAAGGTCTCGTCTCCACAACAGTATACGGTCTCGTCTCTAAGACCGACCATTGTCTCATTTTCACAAGTATACACTGTGTCGCCTACAACCGTACACGGTCTCTTCTAAATGGCCGTACACGGTCTAGTCTCTAAGATGATAGACGGTTTTGTCTACCCGACCGTAAAAACCCGTGTCTTCACTGCCACGCAAGGTCTCGTCTCCATGACCTTTCCTGGTCTCCTCTATCAAGAGTAAACAAATTAGTGTGTTGACACACTGTTAGGAACATTCATCAACAACTGCCTCCATTACTTCTTACGTAATAAGACAGCAATACAGCAGTGTTGGAACATTAGCCTCGGCTCTGGCTTATACGTGCCCACTGACAGGATGGTAGTCACTTGCTGCTGGATCAGCCAACTTTAACAGCAAAATATTCACAATTCTCTATGAGTCATCATTACAAGTTATATTACCTAATGTCTCATCACTATGTACCTTTATTTTCACTATATCTTATGGTGCTTTGTTATATTTATTTCCTGTAGTAAGCATAAATCAACTTCTTAAAAAAACACGAATCACCATACTATACTTCACTACAATATCGTATCACGTGATTATGTTTATTCACTCTTAAAATAATTATAAAGTATTTCTTAGAATCTTTCGTAACATAAATAGAGCTTTTAATTATCCTTAATTATCATAATTATCAGTGATATTACATCTTCAATTATTGTCATTTTCTTTTTCTTAATCATAATTTATTATAGTTATTAATACCTATACAGTTTTTACCATCATACATATTTGGAACAATTTTTTTTACAAATATATATTTATATGTCGTGCCTAATAGGTAAAACTGGTCAGTTAGAAAGAACTCATTTAAAATTAAGTCCATTCTAAAATTTTCTTTTATACATTTAAAGATATATATTTTTTATTTATGTTAGTATAAAAATGATTTTGTACCAAAAGAACCTTAGGAAACTTACCTAACCTTATTATAACAAGCCCAATTTAATTTAGCCTAATTCAACTAAATGTTATTTATACAAGTTTACAATAATTTATCAATAAACATGCACAATGAAATATATTTTTTTCATTAGATTCAGAATGATTTTTGCGAAATTATTGCATGCACAAATTTTTACTTGCCCTATTCGGCAAAACCGAAAGTTTTACTTTTTCGGTACGACATATATATCTGCAGAACAACCACTGTGAAAAAATAGTGAACTTCCAAGCTCTTTCGTGATTTCTCACATGTATTTAAACTGTAATCTTGGATCATAACTTTTCCCGGTTTGATCGAAATAAACTATCATTTTTTTTTACTGTATCAAGATTTTTAAATACAAATTTGATTTTAAAATTCTTAAGTAGAGAAGGTAAATCAAGAAAGTTTTATAAAAAATTATAGTGTACATAAGAACAGCTATTTGTTGGTTTTCTGTAAATTTTAAATTTAAAGTCATTGTTGCCCTTAATACTTAATACATCTAGAAAAAGGCAATAAGTTATTTTCTCCCAACTTAACAGTAAAATTTATGGAATTAGCTAAACTATTTAATTTAACAGGGAAATGGTTTATTTTCTTTAGTATTAGACATAAACCATTAACATATCTGTACCACTTAGTATGACGTCATAATCTCCTCCAGCTTCTCTGAGGCTGGACGCGAGTCATGTATGCAGCAAGCATTTACCCTCTGGATGATCACACTGAAACCTCAGAAAATATTATGTATATTGTAAAGACGGCCAGAAAATTATCCTGACATTCTCTACAAATTTTCTGAAGCCGACTGAAGTTTAATAAGCAAACTGCTTAAGTAATAGTATTCAAACGAAAAGTTTAGATAATGGTTCATTCACATTTTGTAAAAACTTAATAATTTATTCATAGAAATAGATATTTATGCAGTTTATGATAATGATAACGGAAAACACTATTAACTTATAGTTAGTAACAAATAGTTTGAATTTTTTTAAAGCCTTCTTATTCCCTTATTTCCCCTTATATATATAGCTTTCAAAACGAGTTTTATATTGTATATATATTTTTTACCATTGTTTTGCCTCTCTTAATTATTAATTCTAAAACAAGTATTACATGCGATGAAAAAGTGTCCGTGATATCTTATGTGAATATACTCAGTGCAATGTGGAAAATTACGTTAATTCATTTCTAACCCAGTTTGTTATATACTTGCCAATATTTCCTTTGCTTATCTCTTTCAGACATTACCTCCAGGGCAATGGGTCCTTCAGGAGCAGGACTTTGGTTTTAGTGAAATGCCTCTTTTTTCACTCATTTTAAACTGTTCTTCTCTTCTTGAGATCATACCTGATTATCTTCCATTTCCAAGGCATTGAGTAACCTTTGTTTGCATAGCATCTAGTCTTGTAAACAGTATTCCTGAGCAAAGATGGGGTAGAGGCTATGTATTTATATAATGCATCAATGTAGCCAACTGGTCCCAAAAGTACTTATTTTTTAACTGGTTGTCAATATTCTAGTTTATATCATCTGTTGACTGGGGTAACGAAGAGAGCTATCAATATGACAGTTTTCTGAACACTATACATGCTGCTCAAAGAGCGTTTATCCCATATAAAGAAATTAGATCAAATAGAAATGACCCAAAATGGATGAATAATAGGCTCAAATATCTACTAGGGCAAAAGAAAGGAATTTATAGGCGTATCAAAAGAGGTGAGGGTCATCTTATGAATCAGTATATTGACATTAAGAGGGACATTAAAAAGGGGATAAGAAAAGCTAAAAGGGACTATGAAATTAAAGTTGCTAGGGATTCTAAAACTAACCCAAAAAGTTTTTTCCAGGTCTATAGAACAAAAGTTGGAGATAAGATAGGTCCCCTTAAAAATAACTATGGGCACCTTACTGACAAAGAGAATGAAATGTGCTTGATTTTAAATAATTATTTTCTCTCAGTTTTTACACAGGAAGACACTAACAATATTCCAGTAATTAATTTTTACAGTGGGCTAGAAGAAGATAAATTATGTAACATCACAGTCACTAGTGAGATGGTTGTGAGGCAGATAGACAGACTGAAGCAAAATAAGTCGCCAGGTTTTTTCAAGGGTTCTTAAGGAATGCAAAATGGAACTCTGTGAACCATTAACTAATATTTTTAATTTATCTCTTCAAACAGGTGTAGTGTCTGATATGTGGAAGATGGCTAATGTAACTCCTATTTTTAAAACAGGGGACAAGTCGTTACCGTCAAATTACCGCCCAATAAGCCTGACCTCAATTGTAGGCAAATTACTAGAGTCAATTATAGCTGAGATTATAAGAAGCCATCTCGATAAGCATAGCTTGATTAATGATACTCAGCATGGATTCACAAGAGGCCGGTCTTGTCTAACTAATTTATTAACTTTCTTCAGTAAAGCTTTTGAGGCTGTTGACCACAATAAAGAATTTGATATTATTTACTTAGATTTTAGTAAGGCTTTTGATAGAGTTCCGCACCATAGACTGTTAAAGAAAGTGGCAGCTCATGGCATTGGGGGAAAAGTGCTCTCGTGGATCGAGTCATGGCTCACTGACAGGAAGCAGAGAGTGTCCATAAATGGGGTTAAATCCGAGTGGGGATCTGTAACAAGTGGCGTTCCACAGGGATCAGTCTTGGGCCCGTTGTTGTTTATAATATATATCAATGATCTTGATGAGGGAATTACTAGTGATATGAGCAAATTCGCCGATGACACAAAGATAGGTAGGATAATTGATTCAAACGTAGATGTTAGGGAACTTCAGGAGGATTTAAACAAACTCTATTCTTGGTCAGAAAAGTGGCAGATGCAGTTCAATGTAGATAAATGCAAGGTTCTGAGGCTTGGGAGTGCCCATAACACTAGTACTTATAAATTAAATGATGTAGAACTTAGCCATACAGATTGCGAAAAGGACTTGGGGGTTATGGTGAGCAGCAACCTTAAACCAAGACAGCAATGCTTAAGCGTACGTAATAAGGCAAATAGATTACTGGGATTTATATCAAGAAGTGTAAGCAACAGAAGTCCAGAGGTCATACTGCAGCTTTATACATCATTAGTAAGGCCTCACCTAGATTATGCAGCTCAGTTCTGGTCTCCGTATTACAAAATGGACATAAATTCGTTAGAAAACATTCAGCGTAGGATGACTAAATTAATACATAGCATCAGAAATCTTCCTTATGAAGAAAGATTGAAGACTCTTAAGTTACATTCACTTGTTAGACGAAGAATGAGGGGAGACCTGATCGAAGTGTATAAGTGGAAGATAGGTATAAATAAAGGGGATATTAATAAGGTCTTGAGGATGTCTCTCCAAGAGAGAACGCGCAGTAATGGATTTAAATTAGGTAAGTTTAGATTTAGAAAGGACATAGGAAAGTATTGGTTTGGAAATAGGGTAGTTGATGAGTGGAACAGTCTACCTAGTTGGGTTATTGAGGCTGGGACTTTGGGTAGTTTCAAATCTAGGTTGGATAAGTACATGAGTGGGAGGGGTTGGATTTGAGTGGGACTTTCACATCAGAGCTTATTTCTTGGGTGGCATTGAAAATTGGGTTGGGCAAATGTTTTGTTAGTGGGATGAATTGTAAAGGACCTGCCTAGTATGGGCCAGCAGGCCTCCTGCAGTGTTCCTCCTTTTCTTATGTTCTTATGTTCTTATATATCATTTGAAACTGGTTACGAGGATTAGAAGGGATCTCTGGACATCACACGAACATAGTAACGTGTATTTGACACTCCATTAATCGGATTTGTCACAGTAGATATCACTTTAATGGACTGGATTTGATAACATAATGTTAAGTCAATTAACTGTGTATAGTTTTACTTCATGTGAAGGTTTAGTGGTTGATGTCTGGTTCTGACTCATTGCTGTGGTGGGTGTTGGGAGGTATTATGTACTCGTGGGTGTTGGAAGGTGTTGGAGGTTGACAGTGTTGGATTTTTGAGAGTATGGCAGGTGATGGCAAGTGTTGAGGGGTTAATGGATTTTGGAAGGTTTGGATGGTGGTTAATGTTTATGGATGTGTTGTTGGATGCTGATTAATGTTCATGGATGTGTTGTTGTATGTTGGGTAATATTCATGGATGTGGTGTTCGTGGGTATTAATAAGTGTTAGGGAGTTGTGGGTGTTGTTAGATAATGGGTGTTAGTGGATGCTGATAAGTGATGATTAATGGTAATGGATTAATGGATGTTGTTAAGTGTTGGAGAGTTTTTTGAAAGTTTTGATGGATGTTCTGCGGACACTCTCGAAAACACTAACGCGAAACACCCTTGAAACAGGTTCTTTGGTTTCTTTATCACAAAGGCACACTACATGCTGGAGAAGGTACTACCAGCAACATACACTTCACCGAAATACTTTTCCTTTAGAGAATGATGTTCAACCTTAACATACTAAGGGACATTAACACTATGTTACCCTGTCGAAACACATTACCTTTAAGAAGATAGTGCTCTGGAAACATCCTGAAACCTCTTACCTCTTGACGGAGGTACTCCAGAGGATTCAATAAGCTACCAGGATACATGCGCAAATAACCAGCATATAGAAGGGAGCTTACGACGGACCGAAACGTCGTCGTAAGCTCCTCTTTCCTATGTGCGGGTTACTTGTGTATTGTTCCAGTCACGGTTAGGTTAGGTAAGGTTCGTCAGGAAACAGGACAAATGTTTCCTGACGCGGGTCTTAGTCAGATGATGACCCGCCTTTGGAGCTTTTGGTCATCTGACCGAGGCCTTCCGCTGGCTTACCGGTCCACCCCTTTAAAAATTATGGTCATTTATAACCAATGTTACCTTTATTCCAGTCACGGTATTGTGGCTTTTTGTTAATTTCCAGGATACATATTACCTTTACATACACATCTATGAAACAATTACTTAGAGGAAGCGATATTGAAACATTATTTAGCAACACTATCTTGCAAAGCATTACTTAGAAGCACATTGAATTTCTTTCCACGAAACACTCCACCACTATTGAAAGCTATTACCTTTAATGAAAAGTAATCTTGTGAGGAAGTGGAAGTAAGGGAGAAGTGATTTGTATTGATAAGCCCGAAAGTCTTTAATAAGTATTACCTAATTAAACATAATGAAAATATATTTTTAATTATCCTACAATGAAAGTATTCATCGAATAAGCATAAAACTTTACAGAGTTCATCAAAGGAGAAAAAATGGAAGGTAACATTGCGAAAAGGAAATCTGTGTCAAGTCACAATTAAAACAATCTTATGAGTGAAGCTCAGTGAGGAAGATGAGAAAACAGGTTGAGGACGACGACTTCCAGAAATGCGACGACTAATACTTAGGTCGTAGAACCTGAAGTCTACTTGGAGGTTGTTCCGGGGGTCAACGCAACTGCTGTCCACTCCTCGACCAGACATCCCAGTAGATCAGGGGCTTGATTAACAAGGCTGCTACGCAGTCCAACGTACAAACCGGCTTATTGGGCACTGACTTTTGGTATCTGTTCACCTTTTTATTGGGGGTATGATGCACCGTTAGCCGCCGAGTCTTTCACAATTGAAGGAAAAGATTTTTCTGTGTGCAGATTTGGCATCAGTTCCAATAGAATTTCCAGGTATAGATTATGATTTAGCTTCTCGCTTGTATTCCATGGACTTCAAGCGTTCCTAGTAACTAAAGCGCTTGACTGAAGTTATACGTGCAGGGAAGGTTCTCTGTACGTTTTCTATATTTTCAGTTTCGTTTGCAATGAGTGGAGCCGCGAGTGCACAGATGTCTTAAAGATCATAATCGTGGTGAGATTTTCCACACTATTGTGTGGTAAGAATTAGTTTTACATTTCGTTCTAGCTATTGTTTTTCTCAAGTGTTTTTATAACGGAGTAACTAAAATTTCTCATTTAATATTTTGTATTCCGCGGGCCATTGAAGATTTGCTGTGTCCTCAGTAGATGACAATATCATGCAGATTCTGGTATCGTTTACAAAGGAAAACACGGTGCTATGATCGACACCTTTGCCTGTGTCAGAAATAAGGATGAAGAAAAGAATGGGGGTGAATACGGTACCTTGTGTAACAGAGGTTTTCACTCTGGCAGCCTCCGACTTAGGTCTATTGAACATGACTCTGTGTTGAATTGGTTAGAAAGTTAAAAATCCATCTTCCCAATTTTCCAGTTATTTCTTTAGCACGCATTTTGTGCGCTATAACACCATGCTGGCACTTGTCGAAGGTTTCTGTAAAGTCTATGTATACTATATCTGCGTTCTGATTGTCCTCTGGTGCATGACTACTGTGCCGTAGCGGTCCAGAAGTTGTGAAAGGCAGGAGCAACATTCTCTAAACAAATGTTACCCTGGGTTGTGTAATTGTTGGACATCCACGTGGTTAAGAATGCTTCTTAGAACTCTTTCAAAGAGAAAAGTTAATAATTTATGACGTTATTGCTATCTCTGAAATTGCTTTGCTGCCACCTCTGGGGAGTGACAGACTGGACACTAACCTGTCCGTGGTATGGGACTTGTGCAACTCACTTGTTGGATACTTCTAAAGGAGCGTTTGCACAGTTAGCTGATTGGTTGGTACTATTATGGGGCGCTTTGTGCAACAACCGTTGTTTTTAGCGACTGTGGGATAACCTCCGTGTCCAGGCTCCCTCTCCATAGTTTATTTAAGGCAAGAGATGAAAGTTTCTTGCAGTTCTTGATGACCACGGAGTTCCACGATCCTGGGCCTGTGACAGTACATGGGTTTTTCAAAGTCAAGTTGAATTAGAGTTATGCCAGAGATTTAGCCTAATTAAAGGATTATTAAAGTCATATTGAGACTTAAGTTCTCATTCATTTCTTTGCTCACGTCCATGTCTCATCTTGAGTATTATTATAATCAAAGAAAGCGCTAGACCGACAAGAGTCAAACAGCACTGCGGGGCAGCAAATAGTGCGGAGGTTATAAACAGCTAGGCGGAGAGGGGATCAGAGATGAGGGAAGACAAGGGTTGGAAAGGCTGCTAAGGGCAATGTGTCAAAGTTAGCATAATAAGGCAGTTGCTGACAAAAAGTAAAAAAGGGACTGGGAGTCAAAGGAGGTGTCGTCTGCAAGTAGAGAAGATGAAGTAAGAGTGGTGGGGCGGCGGCGGCGGCATCGTTGGAGGTAAATCCTGTGGGCCCGCTGGTAAACCAGGCAATAGAGAAGTGAAGAACCGAAATAGGGACCCGATAAACCTCACAGAGAGGAATAGGGCGTCTATCCATGAGATTCCCATAGGTAAGGCGTGTATAACCAATGCGGAGCTGGAAGAGTGCAATCTCCCGAGAACGGCAACAGTGGTAAGATGGCCACAAACCTAAATGCGGTTTACTAAAGCGCAATTTGTTACAGTGTATGCCCGACCACCGTTGTAGCCAACGTCTGCAGAAACGGGCCTAGATGACTGGAAAAGTCTCTGAACGGAATGCCTCTATAAGAAACCGAAAGATCATGCACCGTTGACCGCGCAGCAGCGGCACCATCTTCTCGCTCATTACCTTGCACACCGTGTCCAGGCGCCTAGCAGAAAACATCTTTATTTTTGCTTGCCACACGGCGCAACTATTGATGAATACGAAGGACTAATGGATGAGGCGAATCAAATTGTTTAATGGCTTGTAAAGCACTGAGGGAATCCGAAATGATCACCAACGTCGAAAGAGACATATGTAACGCGAAAAAGCGCTATGAGGATGGCATATAACTCAGCAGTAAAAATACTAGCAGAGTCTAACAAGTAGCCTCGGACAACTTCATCAGGAAATACTGCCGCGAACCCAACACCATCAGAAGATTTAGAATCATCTGCATAAACAGCAATGGCATGAGGATGTGACCGGAAGTGCTCCAGAAAAAGAGAGCAAGTAGCAGGCATAGGTAAGAAAGCTTTGGCGCACAGTAGTGGGGAGAACAGACACGGAACGTTGGGACTTCCCAAGGGAGATGGGAAAAGGCAGACGGTAAATGAACGTACAAGGGGGGCAACTGGAGAAAAGACCGGAGTGAAGACGAAGAGAAAACGGTCTGAGTAGGCAGGGGCGTCGAACAAACAGTGGGTTCCTACTAATGTCTGAGACTAACCTATATGTAGAAGGAACACGAAGATTATAAACGAAGAAAAAATAACGAAGACAATGAGCATCACGGCCATCAGGTAAGGAAGGAACATTCGCCTTTCCATAGGGGCTTTCAACAGGGAATGAACGAAAGGCACCAAGGCATAAGCGGAGACCTTGATGATTAATGAGATCTAACTTAGAAAGAGTTGCGGGAGAGGCAGCAGAATAGACTTGGCCACCATAATCCAGCATGAACAAGATTCGAGTGGATTGCAAACGGAGGAGAGTGCGACGATCTGCTCCCCATGAATGATGCGAGAGAACTTTAAGGAGATTCAGGGGACCGTGGTAAGTTACCTTTAAAGAAGAACAATGAGGTCTTCATGTCAACCGGCGATCAAAGAGCAGGCCAAGAAACTTTACCATATCACATTCCGGAATACGTGAACCATTTAAGTACAATGGAGTATCTGGGATAAGCGGACGTCTGGTGAAGGTAATTAAACGGGTTATTGTGCTAGAAAATTTAAAGCCATGAGAAGTGGTCCAATGGGAAACGCGGTCAATCATCCTGAAGGGAGGCTGTTACTAGACGACGGTCAGCGCCTGAGTAAGCTATAGTGAAATCATCCACAAAGTGACAACCAAATATGCGAAGGAAGAACAGAAAGTAGGTCATTTATAGCCAAGAGAAAAAGAATAGAGCTAAGGACACAGCCTTGTGGGACTCCCTCATCTTAGACCCGAAAATGCCTGTCGGATAAGAAAGCAGAAAGGAAGTTTGGTAGATTACCGCCGAGGTCTAAAGAGTGGGCTTGGGCGAGAATGCTATACCTCCAAGTGGTGTCATATGCCTTCTGTAGATCAAGAGAGACCACTAGGATGGAGTGTTTGTTAGCAAAGGCATTCCGAATATACGTATCTAAGTGGAGCGAGCAAGGGGTCTAAAGCAGAGCGGCCCTTGCGAAAGACATATTGGTGAGGGGAAAGACTATTGAGAGTCTCCAAGAACCACATCAGATGTCTCTTTACTAATTGTTTCATCACCTTGCAGACTACATTGGTCAAGGAAATGGGACGATAGTGGGAGGTATCAAACCCTGAGCTGCCCAGTTTGCGAAAAGTTAGTACAACAGCAGATTTCCATTGTTGAGGGAGAACCCCTCGGTCCCAGATAAGATTGAAAATGCGTAAAAGAACTGGAAGCGCCGTAGAATGGAGCTGTTCTAGCATACCGATATTAATATTATCAGGTCCTGTTGCCGACCGCCGGCAAATTTAAAGCGTGGACTCTAAGTCTAGGACACTAAAAGGCACGTTACACTGCTCCATTCCGTCAGAAGAGAAATCTAAGGGCAATTGTTCCTTGCAGGCTTAGTCGCAAGAAATGAGGGACAAAGGTTAAGCCCTTGGGAGATACGGACAAGATAGTTCCCGATTTCCATGGCAACTTCTAGAGGTTCTGCGACATTAACTCCAGCAACCCAGAGTGTACTTGCCATTTAACTTCCGCAACACAGAGTGTACTTGCCACTTAACTTCCGCACCTTTTTCCAAATCAAGACGAGGTAATGGTAGGCACGAAGTCTCGCCAACAAGTGCTTTTAGCGTCGCGTATGACGCGGCAAGCACCTGCCCTTGCCCACTTAAAATCCAACAGACGCTCCGAGGCATGTTTCAAACGCACTGCACGGGCGCATGCAGGAGACAATGGTATACATGTCTGAGAATGCCTACCTGAGGTTTGGGGGACAGAACGTGTCGCCACAGTTAAAACTAGGGTCGAAAATTGATGTGTCAGTTCATCAGTAGAGAACGAGAGGAGGTCCTCACAACAAGTGGTAAGATGAGAGTATAAGTACCAGTCCAGTCGTACAAATTGCCAACGAGGGCTACGAAGCAGTCAGGCATATGTAGAAAAAGTAAGAAGAATAGGAAAGTGATCATTCATGTAAATCTGGAAGAACAGACCAAGCGAAATCAAGTGCAATTGACGAAGAACAGGAGAGAGACTGATTGCGAGAGTCAAAATGGGTAGGAGTACCCGTATTTAAAACATGAAGAGGATGAGAAGTGAGCGGAGTCTCCAACTGATCACCACAAGCGTCACAGTGGGACCCTCCCCACAGATGATGGCGAGCGTTAAAATCACCCAACAAGATGGGTGGCGGTAGAGACGAAATTAAAAACGCAATATCTGAGATACAGAATGCACGGGAGGGAGAAAGATATAGAGGAAACTGTACACCATTTGTGTAAATAAATACGAGCTGAAGTATAATGCAACATAGAACAAGAAATAATTGTTGATACTGTATATCAATGTGCACAAGAAGTGCGCTCTCATTAAATGATTCGTCAGGAAAAGGATCAAAGATCGGAATAGTCTATTCCCCTTGAGAAGCTGTGAGTTTTCGTCTTTACCTGTTGAGGAAGTCTCTCTCTCTTTCCAGTTTACATCTTTTGTTCTTCCTTAGAGGAATGTGTCTTTAGTCTTATTTCTAAAATTGTAGTGAACAAATTTGTTTAAATAAGAATGTATATGAAATAGGGGGGTAAAAAAATGGATAAGAGATACTGGAAAAGACCTTGATCCGTGTACAGGAAATAAATGGTTTTCGTGTTAGGAAGGAGCAGCAGTAGTATCATACAAGGAGAACAGAGAAGGTTGGTCACTGGGACTTAAAAAAGGTTAATAAGAATTATGAGATGTTATTTGTGAAATTTACCCGAAGGCAAACAATTTTTAATTTTTCAATGAGCTCCAAGAAATGATAATGATTTAAACTTTAAAATTAACACCCAATATATCTTAATGAATAATAATACTGATTATAAATTATTATGGTTCATAAGCGTGTTTCCATAGGAGTCTTAATATTGGAAGTTTGTCGACACTGGAAATCTTGCCTCTACAAATTTGCCGGCATGTCTCCTCTCATCTGACCATCCCACACAATAAATTCACAGCTCATACAGAGCATAACTTAATTAAGAACTACTTGTTATTAGACGAGTCTTAAGAGACATCATCATTGGCCAGTGATAAGATGGATCTCAAGGTGTCCTCCAGCAGATCGAGTAAACTCTAGTAAACTCTCGTTTAATAGATGAAGGTGCTGTGGGAAATGCCCCAGTTATACACTTCAACAAGAGAAACCATTACCTTTCAGTCTTCCATTTCCCTCTCGTAATGTTATTAATCCCATACTTCTATATTGTGAAAGTCATAAAAAGTTGTCGGTAGTGGAGATGATAAATGTTATGCAAATATATAATAAAGGAGCAGAGGAAGTTAGCAGCAAATGTTCATGAGAAGAAGAAACGGAGAAGGGCTTGGCAATTGGAGAGGAGAGTGTCACAGTAATCGTGTTGAGCTTGGTGCACACAGTCTAGTCGCCGTTCTGTCCCCTTCTCAGGAGCATGGACCCCTCAAGGAAGGTTCCTTGATGTTGGTGAGGGGCTCTTGATTTAGGGAATTGGATCTGTGCTCCAGTTCCCCGAATTAAGCCTGAATGCCTTCCACATCCCCCCCCAGGCGTTGTATAATCCTCCGGGTTTAGCGCTTCCCCTTAATTATAATAATAATCAGAAGCATGGAACGATGCATCACTGCCGAGCCAGTTGTCATGAATACGGAAATAGCAGCTTGGCATATCTGAGACACTGGCCAGTAAGACCACAATGGTATGTCAGCATCACAAACATACACAGAACTTGTTGCTAAAGCCCTGTCTCCAATATACACAGACCCAATCATAAAGACCGCACTCGTGGGTCAACAGATAAATAGATCAGATTGTCAAGATCACACTGGCGGGATAGTATCCTTGATATACAGAGACCATGTAATTCTTTAAATAATTAAACTTGATAAAAGCCATATATCATGTACTAACATGATATTCAATTCTCTTGTATTTTTTAACTCCTAAATTTATATTTACAACCACCTAAGATAATTTAAGCAAAAAACTCAATTTATCGTTCCCTTATGAATATTAAGTTAGTCTTACGTTTACCCAAAATGCTCTGCATATTAAGGGGCTTTCTGCATGCACACCTAAACTTCATTTACCTCTGTTCAAACACTGTATAATGCTGAAATAAAATCTTATCTTATCCAAGTTCGCATTGGCTGGCAAGCGCTACTAAGAAACACAGAGGTGGTCGTCAAAACCTCATTAGTGGGACATCACTGCGATGCACAAACTTTGTCGTCTAAATTTCACTGACGGATCAGCATTACTGAGATGTAAAAACCGGCTCCGTAAGACAAAACTGGTGTGCCAGCATGAATGACATACAAACACCTGGTTGTCAAAATATCCAGGTATTGCCAGCATCACTGAGATATACTGATATTGTCATCAAGACAGCACTGGTGGGCCATCATCTCTGAGATACACTGACATCGGCTTCAGGACACCCCAAACTGACCAGCATCATTCAGATACACGGATCTGGTCGTCAAGAAGACATTGGTGGTCAGCATCATTGAAATACACGAATGTACCCGTCACTCATCCCAGCGTTTGGTTATCTTGTGCTAGAGTTAGCGCTAGTAACAAGGAACACACGATTTCCAACCCCTACGGTAAACAAGTTAACTTCCATTCTTCTTAGGAATGAGTAAATCAGCAATTTTTACAAGGATAGTGTGTGCAGAAATTGTCGGTTTAGGAAGGTGTGCGAGTGGAGAGACGAATGATTGGTGAAATGCTGAGTAGAATGAGAAATTTTACAATGTACACATGGTACATGGAAGGCAGAAAGTAAGGAGAGAGAAATAGAGGGTAAAAGAGTTGTGAGTTAAGAAGGAGAATTTGAGTATTTATCAGCAATTTTTGCTGTAAGAAAAAGTTTTAGAGAGATTTTTAATAAGTTGAAAGAATAGGAAACAAAATAGGTTAGAATGGGAAGGTGAAGATATTAGAAAGCGCAGAAATTTATTTAAGGAGCAGATAGATGTTGAAAATGAGAGGGAGGCAGTGGTTTTATGTACTGGCCAGGGAGGAACATTTAAAGGAGTAAGGAATAACCTCATGTGAAAGTAGAGCAAGTGTGTGAGATGTGCATGGAGTGACAAAACAGAGCTACTGAGACAGAGTGCTACTATGATTTTAAAACAGGAGATACAAATTTGGGGTTGTTGTAGTTCAATATACCTCACTGGCCACTTAGATACACTTTTTCAGTACTATGCAGGACTCCACCCCTTGAGCAACCTGAATTCTTCGTGGCACGGATTCAACGTGCTGGAGACACGCCTTGGAGATTATGGTCCATGCTGACTTGATAACATAACGCAGTTTTTCAGATTTGCCGAATGAATATTCATGCTGCCAATCTCCTATTCCACCACAACCAAAAGTTGCTGCGCTATTGGACTGAGATCTGCTGACTCTGGAAACCACTAGAGCACATTGAACTCATTATATTCATGGAACCAGCTTGAGATGGCATGTGCCTTGTTACACGGTGAGCTGTCCTGATGGAGGAACCCAAGGAAAGATGGGTACGCTGTGGTCATAAAGGATGCACGTGGTCAACAACTTTACCTAGGTAGATTGCTCATTTGTTATTATGTGGCCTAATGTTTTCTACGAAAACATTAGGCCACATTCCCACAACTTTACTCCACCACTACCAGTCAGAATCGTTGTCAGGGGCAAAAAGGATCATTGGATTTATGCTACTTATCCCAAGTTCTGACCCTACCTTCTGCAAGTCACAACAGAAATCACGATTCATCAGACAAATCGACATATTTCTAAATTTTAATTGTCTGTTATGGAGAGCATATGCCTACTGTAGCCTCAGTTTCCTGTTCTTAGCCGACAGTATTGGAACCCAATGTGGTCTTCTGCTGCCATAGACCTTTCCGCTTAAAGGTTCGACATGGTTTGTGTTCAGAGATACTCTTTGATAAAGATTAATGATATCACCGTGGTTAATTAATATATGTTAGACGTTGTAAGAGACGTGAATGCTACAGTGTTGAGTAGAGGTGTGAGATTAAGAGAAAAAAAATCTGATAGAAAAGGAAGAGATTCAAAAATTTCTCTTTGCTGATTATACAGCTCTTTTGAGGGACTCTGAAAAAAAAATTGCTTAGGTTAGTACATGAATTTGAGAAGGTATGTAAAAGAAGGAAATAAAACGTTATAGAGGATATAGTAAGGTGAGGATAATAGCAAAATATCTAGTAAATGCAAGGCTGAGTATTAGACTGAAGAAACGGAGTATGGAAGAAATTAATACACAAAATGAGGAATGTACTATATATTTGGGAGTGTACATGTTAGCAGATGAGTCTGTGAAAGACACTTAAATTAATCATAATAACTGTGGACAATGGGAAATGGTAGTGCGTCAAAGAATCTGTGGAAAGAAAAATTTAGTTATGGAGGCCAAAAAAAGGGGGAAATGTTTCTGATCATGGGTGCGAGTCATGAGTTTTAATCGTTGCAGCAAGGCAGAGGCTCCAAAAAGTGTAGATGTCCTTTTTTAGAGCATTGAGTGGTGCAAAAATGTAGAGAGAATTGGGAGTGTGGGAATTAGATGTTGGGTAACCATAGATATAATTCAGAGAGCTGAGGAGGGCTTGTTAAGGTGGTTTTGGCATTTATAGATGGAACTGATTGGAATGGCTTAGGGGTGGTATACACTTGGGGTGGAAGGAAAGAGGGGTAAATGTCGTCACAGGAAATGGAGAGAGGGGGTACTGAAAACTCTAGAAGTTACAACATTCAGCAGGATTGAGTGTGTGTTATATCAAAGATATGGCTATTTTTTTTAAAGCATATAGTGATGCTGGACTGTGAGCAAAGTGCGATTTACGAACAGGTTCAGAAAACGGTTTACCAAGTTTTGAGTCCTTGAGTTGGGAAACAGAGTGCCAGCACTCGGAGACAAAATAGTTAATACTTGAATGATGTTAAACGTGTTACTGTTTTTCAGGATGACGGCCGCCGTGTACACGAAAGCTACATATCTTCCACTGAAGATATGTTGTTGCCGGGTACACTTGGAGAGGAGCTAAGATTCGAGCTGTACTTTCCAGTTCTCCAGTGTAAGCTGGCGGGAACACTGGCTTGCAGCGTAAGCTGGCGGGAACACTGGCTTGCAGCGTAAGCTGGCGGGAACACTGGCTTGCAGCGTAAGCTGGCGGGAACACTGGCTTGCAGCGTAAGCTGGCGGGAACACTGGCTTGCAGCGTAAGCTGGCGGGAACACTGGCTTGCAGCATAAGCTGGCGGGAACACTGGCTTGCAGCGTAAGCTGGCGGCAACACTGGCTTGCAGCGTAAGCTGGCGGCAACACTGGCTTGCAGCGTAAGCTGGCGGCAACACTGGCTTGCAGCGTAAGCTGGCGGCAACACTGGCTTGCAGCGTAAGCTGGCGGCAACACTGGCTTGCAGCGTAAGCTGGCGGCAACACTGGCTTGCAGCGTAAGCTGGCGGCAACACTGGCTTGCAGCGTAAGCTGGCGGCAACACTGGCTTGCAGCATAAGCTGGCGGCAACACTGGCTTGCAGCGTAAGCTGGCGGCAACACTGGCTTGCAGCGTAAGCTGGCGGCAACACTGGCTTGCAGCGTAAGCTGGCGGCAACACTGGCTTGCAGCGTAAGCTGGCGGCAACACTGGCTTGCAGCGTAAGCTGGCGGCAACACTGGCTTGCAGCGTAAGCTGGCGGCAACACTGGCTTGCAGCGTAAGCTGGCGGCAACACTGGCTTGCAGCGTAAGCTGGCGGGAACACTGGCTTGCAGCGTAAGCTGGCGGGAACACTGGCTTGCAGCATAAGCTGGCGGGAACACTGGCTTGCAGCGTAAGCTGGCGGCAACACTGGCTTGCAGCGTAAGCTGGCGGCAACACTGGCTTGCAGCGTAAGCTGGCGGCAACACTGGCTTGCAGCGTAAGCTGGCGGCAACACTGGCTTGCAGCGTAAGCTGGCGGCAACACTGGCTTGCAGCGTAAGCTGGCGGCAACACTGGCTTGCAGCGTAAGCTGGCGGCAACACTGGCTTGCAGCGTAAGCTGGCGGCAACACTGGCTTGCAGCGTAAGCTGGCGGCAACACTGGCTTGCAGCGTAAGCTGGCGGCAACACTGGCTTGCAGCGTAAGCTGGCGGCAACACTGGCTTGCAGCATAAGCTGGCGGCAACACTGGCTTGCAGCGTAAGCTGGCGGCAACACTGGCTTGCAGCGTAAGCTGGCGGCAACACTGGCTTGCAGCGTAAGCTGGCGGCAACACTGGCTTGCAGCGTAAGCTGGCGGCAACACTGGCTTGCAGCGTAAGCTGGCGGGAACACTGGCTTGCAGCGTAAGCTGGCGGGAACACTGGCTTGCAGCATAAGCTGGCGGGAACACTGGCTTGCAGCGTAAGCTGGCGGCAACACTGGCTTGCAGCGTAAGCTGGCGGCAACACTGGCTTGCAGCGTAAGCTGGCGGCAACACTGGCTTGCAGCGTAAGCTGGCGGCAACACTGGCTTGCAGCGTAAGCTGGCGGCAACACTGGCTTGCAGCGTAAGCTGGCGGCAACACTGGCTTGCAGCGTAAGCTGGCGGCAACACTGGCTTGCAGCGTAAGCTGGCGGCAACACTGGCTTGCAGCGTAAGCTGGCGGCAACACTGGCTTGCAGCGTAAGCTGGCGGCAACACTGGCTTGCAGCATAAGCTGGCGGCAACACTGGCTTGCAGCGTAAGCTGGCGGCAACACTGGCTTGCAGCGTAAGCTGGCGGCAACACTGGCTTGCAGCGTAAGCTGGCGGCAACACTGGCTTGCAGCGTAAGCTGGCGGCAACACTGGCTTGCAGCGTAAGCTGGCGGCAACACTGGCTTGCAGCGTAAGCTGGCGGCAACACTGGCTTGCAGCGTAAGCTGGCGGCAACACTGGCTTGCAGCGTAAGCTGGCGGCAACACTGGCTTGCAGCGTAAGCTGGCGGGAACACTGGCTTGCAGCGTAAGCTGGCGGGAACACTGGCTTGCAGCATAAGCTGGCGGGAACACTGGCTTGCAGCGTAAGCTGGCGGCAACACTGGCTTGCAGCGTAAGCTGGCGGCAACACTGGCTTGCAGCGTAAGCTGGCGGCAACACTGGCTTGCAGCGTAAGCTGGCGGCAACACTGGCTTGCAGCGTAAGCTGGCGGCAACACTGGCTTGCAGCGTAAGCTGGCGGCAACACTGGCTTGCAGCGTAAGCTGGCGGCAACACTGGCTTGCAGCGTAAGCTGGCGGCAACACTGGCTTGCAGCGTAAGCTGGCGGCAACACTGGCTTGCAGCGTAAGCTGGCGGCAACACTGGCTTGCAGCGTAAGCTGGCGGCAACACTGGCTTGCAGCGTAAGCTGGCGGCAACACTGGCTTGCAGCGTAAGCTGGCGGCAACACTGGCTTGCAGCGTAAGCTGGCGGCAACACTGGCTTGCAGCGTAAGCTGGCGGCAACACTGGCTTGCAGCGTAAGCTGGCGGCAACACTGGCTTGCAGCGTAAGCTGGCGGCAACACTGGCTTGCAGCGTAAGCTGGCGGCAACACTGGCTTGCAGCGTAAGCTGGCGGCAACACTGGCTTGCAGCGTAAGCTGGCGGCAACACTGGCTTGCAGCGTAAGCTGGCGGCAACACTGGCTTGCAGCGTAAGCTGGCGGCAACACTGGCTTGCAGCGTAAGCTGGCGGCAACACTGGCTTGCAGCGTAAGCTGGCGGCAACACTGGCTTGCAGCGTAAGCTGGCGGCAACACTGGCTTGCAGCGTAAGCTGGCGGCAACACTGGCTTGCAGCGTAAGCTGGCGGCAACACTGGCTTGCAGCGTAAGCTGGCGGCAACACTGGCTTGCAGCGTAAGCTGGCGGCAACACTGGCTTGCAGCGTAAGCTGGCGGCAACACTGGCTTGCAGCGTAAGCTGGCGGCAACACTGGCTTGCAGCGTAAGCTGGCGGCAACACTGGCTTGCAGCGTAAGCTGGCGGCAACACTGGCTTGCAGCGTAAGCTGGCGGCAACACTGGCTTGCAGCGTAAGCTGGCGGCAACACTGGCTTGCAGCGTAAGCTGGCGGCAACACTGGCTTGCAGCGTAAGCTGGCGGCAACACTGGCTTGCAGCGTAAGCTGGCGGCAACACTGGCTTGCAGCGTAACCTGGCGGCAACACTGGCTTGCAGCGTAACCTGGCGGCAACACTGGCTTGCAGCGTAACCTGGCGGCAACACTGGCTTGCAGCGTAACCTGGCGGCAACACTGGCTTGCAGCGTAAGCTGGCGGCAACACTGGCTTGCAGCGTAAGCTGGCGGCAACACTGGCTTGCAGCGTAAGCTGGCGGCAACACTGACTTGCAGCATAAGCTGGCGGCAACACTGGCTTGCAGCGTAAGCTGGCGGCAACACTGGCTTGCAGCGTAAGCTGGCGGCAACACTGGCTTGCAGCGTAAGCTGGCGGGAACACTGGCTTGCAGCGTAAGCTGGCGGGAACACTGGCTTGCAGCGTAAGCTGGCGGGAACACTGGCTTGCAGCGTAAGCTGGTGGGAACACTGGCTTGCAGCGTAAGCTGGTGGGAACACTGGCTTGCAGCGTAAGCTGGTGGGAACACTGGCTTGCAGCGTAAGCTCGTGGGAACACTGGCTTGCAGCGTAAGCTGGTGGGAACACTGGCTTGCAGCGTAAGCTGGTGGGAACACTGGCTTGCAGCGTAAGCTGGTGGGAACACTGGCTTGCAGCGTAAGCTGGTGGGAACACTGGCTTACAGCGTAAGCTGGTGGGGAACACTGGCTTACAGCGTAAGCTGGTGGGGAACACTAACTTACAGCGTAAGCTGGTGGGGAACACTGGCTTACAGCGTAAGCTTGTGGGGAACACTGGCTTACAGCGTAAGCTGGTGGGAACACTGGCTTACAGCGTAAGCTGGTGGGAACACTGGCTTACAGCGTAAGCTGGTGGGAACACTGGCTTGCAGCCTAAGCTGGTGGGAACACTGGCTTACAGCGTAAGCTGGTGGGGAACACTGGCTTACAGCGTAAGCTGGTGGGGAACACTAACTTACAGCGTAAGCTGGTGGGGAACACTGGCTTACAGCGTAAGCTTGTGGGGAACACTGGCTTACAGCGTAAGCTGGTGGGAACACTGGCTTACAGCGTAAGCTGGTGGGAACACTGGCTTACAGCGTAAGCTGGTGGGAACACTGGCTTGCAGCCTAAGCTGGTGGGAACACTGGCTTACAGCGTAAGATGGTGGGAACACTGGCTTACAGCGTAAGATGGCGGGAACAATGGCTTACAGCGTAAGCTGGTGGCAACACTGGCTTACAGCGTAAGCTGGCGGCAACACTGGCTTGCAGCGTAAGCTGGCGGCAACACTGGCTTGCAGCGTAAGCTGGCGGCAACACTCGCTTGCAGCGTAAGCTGGCGGCAACACTGGCTTGCAGCGTAAGCTGGCGGCAACACTGGCTTGCAGCGTAAGCTGGCGGCAACACTGGCTTGCAGCGTAAGCTGGCGGCAACACTGGCTTGCAGCGTAAGCTGGCGGCAACACTGGCTTGCAGCGTAAGCTGGCGGCAACACTGGCTTGCAGCGTAAGCTGGCGGCAACACTGGCTTGCAGCGTAAGCTGGCGGCAACACTGGCTTGTAGCGTAAGCTGGCGGCAACACTGGCTTGCAGCGTAAGCTGGCGGAAACACTGGCTTGCAGCGTAAGCTGGCGGCAACACTGGCTTGCAGCGTAAGCTGGCGGCAACACTGGCTTGCAGCGTAAGCTGGCGGCAACACTGGCTTGCAGCGTAACCTGGCGGCAACACTGGCTTGCAGCGTAACCTGGCGGCAACACTGGCTTGCAGCGTAACCTGGCGGCAACACTGGCTTGCAGCGTAACCTGGCGGCAACACTGGCTTGCAGCGTAAGCTGGCGGCAACACTGGCTTGCAGCGTAAGCTGGCGGCAACACTGGCTTGCAGCGTAAGCTGGCGGCAACACTGGCTTGCAGCATAAGCTGGCGGCAACACTGGCTTGCAGCGTAAGCTGGCGGCAACACTGGCTTGCAGCGTAAGCTGGCGGCAACACTGGCTTGCAGCGTAAGCTGGCGGGAACACTGGCTTGCAGCGTAAGCTGGCGGGAACACTGGCTTGCAGCGTAAGCTGGCGGGAACACTGGCTTGCAGCGTAAGCTGGTGGGAACACTGGCTTGCAGCGTAAGCTGGTGGGAACACTGGCTTGCAGCGTAAGCTGGTGGGAACACTGGCTTGCAGCGTAAGCTGGTGGGAACACTGGCTTGCAGCGTAAGCTGGTGGGAACACTGGCTTGCAGCGTAAGCTGGTGGGAACACTGGCTTGCAGCGTAAGCTGGTGGGAACACTGGCTTACAGCGTAAGCTGGTGGGGAACACTGGCTTACAGCGTAAGCTGGTGGGGAACACTAACTTACAGCGTAAGCTGGTGGGGAACACTGGCCTACAGCGTAAGCTGGTGGGGAACACTGGCTTACAGCGTAAGCTGGTGGGAACACTGGCTTACAGCGTAAGCTGGTGGGAACACTGGCTTACAGCGTAAGCTGGTGGGAACACTGGCTTACAGCGTAAGCTGGTGGGAACACTGGCTTGCAGCGTAAGCTGGTGGGAACACTGGCTTACAGCGTAAGATGGTGGGAACACTGGCTTACAGCGTAAGATGGTGGGAACACTGGCTTACAGCGTAAGCTGGTGGCAACACTGGCTTACAGCGTAAGCTGGTGGCAACACTGGCTTACAGCGTAAGCTGGTGGCAACACTGGCTTACAGCGTAAGCTGGTGGCAACACTGGCTTACAGCGTAAGCTGGTGGCAACACTGGCTTACAGCGTAAGCTGGTGGCAACACTGGCTTACAGCGTAAGCTGGTGGGAACACTGGCTTACAGCGTAAGCTGGTGGGAACACTGGCTTACAGCGTAAGCTGGTGGGAACACTGGCTTACAGCGTAAGCTGGTGGGAACACTGGCTTACAGCGTAAGCTGGTGGGAACACTGGCTTACAGCGTAAGCTGGTCGGAACACTGGCTTACAGCGTAAGCTGGTGGGAACACTGGCTTACAGCGTAAGCTGGTGGGAACACTGGCTTACAGCGTAAGCTGGTGGGAACACTGGCTTACAGCGTAAGCTGGTGGGAACACTGGCTTACAGCGTAAGCTGGTGGGAACACTGGCTTACAGCGTAAGCTGGTGGGAACACTGGCTTACAGCGTAAGCTGGTGGGAACACTGGCTTACAGCGTAAGCTGGTGGGAACACTGGCTTACAGCGTAAGCCGGTGGGAACACTGACTTACAGCGTAAGCCGGTGGGAACACTGGCTTACAGCGTAAGCCGGTGGGAACACTGGCTTGCAGCGTAAGCTGGTGGGAACACTGGCTTGCAGCGTAAGCTGGCGGCAACACTGGCTTGCAGCGTAAGCTGGCGGCAACACTGGCTTGCAGCGTAAGCTGGCGGGAACACTGGCTTGCAGCGTAAGCTGGCGGGAACACTGGCTTGCAGCGTAAGCTGGCGGGAACACTGGCTTGCAGCGTAAGCTGGTGGGAACACTGGCTTGCAGCGTAAGCTGGTGGGAACACTGGCTTGCAGCGTAAGCTGGTGGGAACACTGGCTTGCAGCGTAAGCTCGTGGGAACACTGGCTTGCAGCGTAAGCTGGTGGGAACACTGGCTTGCAGCGTAAGCTGGTGGGAACACTGGCTTGCAGCGTAAGCTGGTGGGAACACTGGCTTGCAGCGTAAGCTGGTGGGAACACTGGCTTACAGCGTAAGCTGGTGGGGAACACTGGCTTACAGCGTAAGCTGGTGGGGAACACTAACTTACAGCGTAAGCTGGTGGGGAACACTGGCTTACAGCGTAAGCTTGTGGGGAACACTGGCTTACAGCGTAAGCTGGTGGGAACACTGGCTTACAGCGTAAGCTGGTGGGAACACTGGCTTACAGCGTAAGCTGGTGGGAACACTGGCTTGCAGCCTAAGCTGGTGGGAACACTGGCTTACAGCGTAAGCTGGTGGGGAACACTGGCTTACAGCGTAAGCTGGTGGGGAACACTAACTTACAGCGTAAGCTGGTGGGGAACACTGGCTTACAGCGTAAGCTTGTGGGGAACACTGGCTTACAGCGTAAGCTGGTGGGAACACTGGCTTACAGCGTAAGCTGGTGGGAACACTGGCTTACAGCGTAAGCTGGTGGGAACACTGGCTTGCAGCCTAAGCTGGTGGGAACACTGGCTTACAGCGTAAGATGGTGGGAACACTGGCTTACAGCGTAAGATGGCGGGAACAATGGCTTACAGCGTAAGCTGGTGGCAACACTGGCTTACAGCGTAAGCTGGCGGCAACACTGGCTTGCAGCGTAAGCTGGCGGCAACACTGGCTTGCAGCGTAAGCTGGCGGCAACACTCGCTTGCAGCGTAAGCTGGCGGCAACACTGGCTTGCAGCGTAAGCTGGCGGCAACACTGGCTTGCAGCGTAAGCTGGCGGCAACACTGGCTTGCAGCGTAAGCTGGCGGCAACACTGGCTTGCAGCGTAAGCTGGCGGCAACACTGGCTTGCAGCGTAAGCTGGCGGCAACACTGGCTTGCAGCGTAAGCTGGCGGCAACACTGGCTTGCAGCGTAAGCTGGCGGCAACACTGGCTTGCAGCGTAAGCTGGCGGCAACACTGGCTTGCAGCGTAAGCTGGCGGAAACACTGGCTTGCAGCGTAAGCTGGCGGCAACACTGGCTTGCAGCGTAAGCTGGCGGCAACACTGGCTTGCAGCGTAAGCTGGCGGCAACACTGGCTTGCAGCGTAACCTGGCGGCAACACTGGCTTGCAGCGTAACCTGGCGGCAACACTGGCTTGCAGCGTAACCTGGCGGCAACACTGGCTTGCAGCGTAACCTGGCGGCAACACTGGCTTGCAGCGTAAGCTGGCGGCAACACTGGCTTGCAGCGTAAGCTGGCGGCAACACTGGCTTGCAGCGTAAGCTGGCGGCAACACTGGCTTGCAGCATAAGCTGGCGGCAACACTGGCTTGCAGCGTAAGCTGGCGGCAACACTGGCTTGCAGCGTAAGCTGGCGGCAACACTGGCTTGCAGCGTAAGCTGGCGGGAACACTGGCTTGCAGCGTAAGCTGGCGGGAACACTGGCTTGCAGCGTAAGCTGGCGGGAACACTGGCTTGCAGCGTAAGCTGGTGGGAACACTGGCTTGCAGCGTAAGCTGGTGGGAACACTGGCTTGCAGCGTAAGCTGGTGGGAACACTGGCTTGCAGCGTAAGCTGGTGGGAACACTGGCTTGCAGCGTAAGCTGGTGGGAACACTGGCTTGCAGCGTAAGCTGGTGGGAACACTGGCTTGCAGCGTAAGCTGGTGGGAACACTGGCTTACAGCGTAAGCTGGTGGGGAACACTGGCTTACAGCGTAAGCTGGTGGGGAACACTAACTTACAGCGTAAGCTGGTGGGGAACACTGGCCTACAGCGTAAGCTGGTGGGGAACACTGGCTTACAGCGTAAGCTGGTGGGAACACTGGCTTACAGCGTAAGCTGGTGGGAACACTGGCTTACAGCGTAAGCTGGTGGGAACACTGGCTTACAGCGTAAGCTGGTGGGAACACTGGCTTGCAGCGTAAGCTGGTGGGAACACTGGCTTACAGCGTAAGATGGTGGGAACACTGGCTTACAGCGTAAGATGGTGGGAACACTGGCTTACAGCGTAAGCTGGTGGCAACACTGGCTTACAGCGTAAGCTGGTGGCAACACTGGCTTACAGCGTAAGCTGGTGGCAACACTGGCTTACAGCGTAAGCTGGTGGCAACACTGGCTTACAGCGTAAGCTGGTGGCAACACTGGCTTACAGCGTAAGCTGGTGGCAACACTGGCTTACAGCGTAAGCTGGTGGGAACACTGGCTTACAGCGTAAGCTGGTGGGAACACTGGCTTACAGCGTAAGCTGGTGGGAACACTGGCTTACAGCGTAAGCTGGTGGGAACACTGGCTTACAGCGTAAGCTGGTGGGAACACTGGCTTACAGCGTAAGCTGGTCGGAACACTGGCTTACAGCGTAAGCTGGTGGGAACACTGGCTTACAGCGTAAGCTGGTGGGAACACTGGCTTACAGCGTAAGCTGGTGGGAACACTGGCTTACAGCGTAAGCTGGTGGGAACACTGGCTTACAGCGTAAGCTGGTGGGAACACTGGCTTACAGCGTAAGCTGGTGGGAACACTGGCTTACAGCGTAAGCTGGTGGGAACACTGGCTTACAGCGTAAGCTGGTGGGAACACTGGCTTACAGCGTAAGCCGGTGGGAACACTGACTTACAGCGTAAGCCGGTGGGAACACTGGCTTACAGCGTAAGCCGGTGGGAACACTGGCTTGCAGCGTAAGCTGGTGGGAACACTGGCTTGCAGCGTAAGCTGGTGGGAACACTGGCTTACAGCGTAAGCTGGTGGGAACACTGGCTTACAGCGTAAGCTGGTGGGAACACTGGCTTACAGCGTAAGCTGGTGGGAACACTGGCTTACAGCGTAAGCTGGTGGGAACACTGGCTTACAGCGTAAGCTGGTGGCAACACTTGCTTGCAGCGTAAGCTGGCGGCAACACTGGCTTGCAGCGTAAGCTGGCGGCAACACTGGCTTGCAGCGTAAGCTGGCGGCAACACTGGCTTGCAGCGTAAGCTGGCGGCAACACTGGCTTGCAGCGTAAGCTGGCGGCAACACTGGCTTGCAGCGTAAGCTGGCGGCAACACTGGCTTGCAGCGTAAGCTGGCGGCAACACTGGCTTGCAGCGTAAGCTGGCGGCAACACTGGCTTGCAGCGTAAGCTGGCGGCAACACTGGCTTGCAGCGTAAGCTGGCGGCAACACTGGCTTGCAGCGTAACCTGGCGGCAACACTGGCTTGCAGCGTAAACTGGCGGCAACACTGGCTTGCAGCGTAAGCTGGCGGCAACACTGGCTTGCAGCGTAAGCTGGCGGCAACACTGGCTTGCAGCATAAGCTGGCGGCAACACTGGCTTGCAGCGTAAGCTGGCGGCAACACTGGCTTGCAGCGTAAGCTGGCGGCAACACTGGCTTGCAGCGTAAGCTGGCGGCAACACTGGCTTGCAGCGTAAGCTGGCGGCAACACTGGCTTGCAGCGTAGGTGGGAACACTGGCTTGCAGCGTAAGCTGGTGGGAACACTGGCTTGCAGCGTAAGCTGGTGGGAACACTGGCTTGCAGCATAAGCTGGTGGGAACACTGGCTTGCAGCGTAAGCTGGTGGGAACACTGGCTTGCAGCGTAAGCTGGTGGGAACACTGGCTTGCATCGTAAGCTGGTGGGAACACTGGCTTGCAGCGTAAGCTGGTGGGAACACTGGCTTACAGCGTAAGCTGGTGGGAACACTGGCTTACAGCGTAAGCTGGTGGCAACACTGGCTTACAGCGTAAGCTGGTGGCAACACTGGCTTACAGCGTAAGCTGGTGGCAACACTGGCTTACAGCGTAAGCTGGTGGCAACACTGGCTTACAGCGTAAGCTGGTGGCAACACTGGCTTACAGCGTAAGCTGGTGGCAACACTGGCTTACAGCGTAAGCTGGTGGCAACACTGGCTTACAGCGTAAGCTGGTGGCAACACTGGCTTACAGCGTAAGCTGGTGGCAACACTGGCTTACAGCGTAAGCTGGTGGCAACACTGGCTTACAGCGTAAGCTGGTGGCAACACTGGCTTACAGCGTAAGCTGGTGGCAACACTGGCTTACAGCGTAAGCTGGTGGCAACACTGGCTTACAGCGTAAGCTGGTGGGAACACTGGCTTACAGCGTAAGCTGGTGGGAACACTGGCTTACAGCGTAAGCTGGTGGGAACACTGGCTTACAGCGTAAGCTGGTGGGAACACTGGCTTACAGCGTAAGCTGGTGGGAACACTGGCTTACAGCGTAAGCTGGTGGGAACACTGGCTTACAGCGTAAGCTGGTGGGAACACTGGCTTACAGCGTAAGCTGGTGGGAACACTGGCTTACAGCGTAAGCTGGTGGGAACACTGGCTTACAGCGTAAGCTGGTGGGAACACTGGCTTACAGCGTAAGCTGGTGGGAACACTGGCTTACAGCGTAAGCTGGTGGGAACACTGGCTTACAGCGTAAGCTGGTGGGAACACTGGCTTACAGCGTAAGCTGGTGGGAACACTGGCTTACAGCGTAAGCTGGTGGGAACACTGGCTTACAGCGTAAGCTGGTGGGAACACTGGCTTACAGCGTAAGCTGGTGGGAACACTGGCTTACAGCGTAAGCTGGTGGGAACACTGGCTTACAGCGTAAGCTGGTGGGAACACTGGCTTACAGCGTAAGCTGGTGGGAACACTGGCTTACAGCGTAAGCTGGTGGGAACACTGGCTTACAGCGTAAGCTGGTGGGAACACTGGCTTACAGCGTAAGCTGGTGGGAACACTGGCTTACAGCGTAAGCTGGTGGGAACACTGGCTTACAGCGTAAGCTGGTGGGAACACTGGCTTACAGCGTAAGCTGGTGGGAAGACTGGCTTACAGTGTAAGCTGGTGGGAACACTGGCTTGCAGCGTAAGCTGGTGGGAACACTGGCTTGCAGCGTAAGCTGGTGGGAACACTGGCTTACAGTGTAAGCTGGTGGGAACACTGGCTTACAGTGTAAGCTGGTGGGAACACTGGCTTACAGTGTAAGCTGGTGGGAACACTGGCTTACAGTGTAAGCTGGTGGGAACACTGGCTTGCAGCGTAAGCTGGCGGCAACACTGGCTTGCAGCGTAAGCTGGTGGGAACACTGGCTTGCAGTGTAAGCTGGTGGGAACACTGGCTTACACCAGAAGGCTGAAGCACACGTGTCTTCAAATAAGAAACCCTGTTTACTCAGTTATGCTGATCGGGTGTTACTCTACGTGGAGGTTCCTTGAAAAGTATCAGAGAAAAAAATATAGTCCGAAAATTACAAGAAACAGAAAGGGACAATATTATCAGTGGTAGTTATAGTAAAACAAATAACAAAAAATAATATTTGCAAGAGCATCAATAGGAACAATAACATTTGAAGCATCAGAAGACGCAACAATAACATCAACAGTAGCAATAACAGGAGGAACAATGCTAGCTTAAATATTTCTGCTCAAGCTACTTTTTAAAGAAGAAACAACTATAGTAATATTATTAGTATTAAGAGCACCGAGAACAGTAGCTGTGGCAATAATGTTAAATGTGACATCCGAAAAGGGGAGGAAGCAATAGAAAAAAAATGAAGAAATATGAAGTAATGTAAGGGTGGCAGTAGTAGCGTCAACATTAGCAGAGGGCCCCATATTTATGAAAACATTCACTTGTATATGGGTGGGAATCATGGGTGGTGAATGTTGCAACAAGAAGCCTGGAAGCAGTGGAGATGTCGTGTCTGAGGGTAATGTGTAGTGTAAATATTTTGCAGAGAATCCATAGCTTGGTAATTAGGTGGTGGTGTGGGGTTTCTAAAAGGAGGGGTTACTGAGGTGGTTCGGACATTAAATAGGATGAAACAGAATAGAATGACTTGGAGGGCGCATACATTTGTAGTGTAGTGAAGGCGGGGTAGAGGTCGTCCTTGGAAAAGTTGGAAGGAAGGTTCGTGTGCGAGGGTCTTAGACTTCCAGTAAGTGTACATGAGGGTGTTAGATAGCAGCAAGTGGAAAAGGGGTGGGAATATGTTGCAGTTTTATAACCGTAGTGTCGGCGCACCCCTGGCAAGACAGCGATGGAGTGAATGATGAAAGTTTTTTTTTTTTCTGGTCATCCTGCCTCGTTGGTAAATGGCCGATGTGTTAATAAAAAAAAAAACGGTATCCTCAGTTTATTAAACATTTACATTGTTCTCTCTCCGTATGATATTTACAGTGTCCTCAGACTATAAAATATTTACAGTGTCCTCCCTCCATGAAACAATTACAGTGTCCTCTCTTAAAACAATCACTCTGTCCTCTGTTTTGAAACTTATATTATTCTGTGTCTAGGAATCGCATACATTGTTCTCTGTTGAGGAAGTAGGTAGAGTGTCTTCTGTTTATGTACTATTTACACTGCTGTCTGCGTCGGAAACGTAAGTTAGATAGATTCAGATTCCCTCATAACACTGGCGAGACAATATAGCAGCATTATGCTTCACTGATGAAGGATTCACAGAATTTGAACCGGCAATGATACTAC
Organism: Cherax quadricarinatus; assembly: GCF_038502225.1. Classification (NCBI taxonomy): domain Eukaryota; kingdom Metazoa; phylum Arthropoda; class Malacostraca; order Decapoda; family Parastacidae; genus Cherax; species Cherax quadricarinatus. The sequence goes on from NW_027195234.1 coordinate 207,306, forward strand.
ATAGTACCAATCTCCTGTACGAGTTCCAATTGGCATTTAATTCCCCTCGAACAATACAAATGTTGATAACAGTGTTGCATTGCTTCCATGCCACTTTTCTGCTCATTGCTCTCTGCTAAATTAACTGAAGGCATAATACTGAGAAGGGAAGGGACTAAAGACTTTACATTCGCCAGATTCAGATGCCAGATGGAAAAGGACTGAAAGAGGAAGTTTAATGCATTATGTTAAGAGATTAAAGAAAACAGTAATGGAGGGAAAACAAGGAACTGGAGTAAAATACAATAGTAGTGGGAGAAAAAATTCTAATTCTGAAGGGTGATATAAAAAACTGATGGAGGAACAACAAGACTTGAAAAGAAACAGTACTAGAAGGTATAAGAGAAAGAGGATGATGAAAGGAACTCTAAACAAAAGACAAGAAAATCTAGAGCGAAGAAAAAAAAAAGCGAAGACGACACTATTCGCCGAGTGTCTCTGGACTTGATGAGGTGAATGATAATACAGGCTAAGAAAGATGGGTGGCGGGAAAATAAGAGATCAGAGCAATTGTTAGAAACTCTGGTCGAGAGGATGAGTAGAGAGGATGAGTAGAGAGGATGAGTAGAGAGGATGAGTAGAGAGGATGAGTAGAGAGGATGAGTAGAGAGGATGAGTAGAGAGGATGAGTAGAGAGGATGAGTAGAGAGGATGAGTAGAGAGGATGAGTAGAGAGGATGAGTAGAGAGGATGAGTAGAGAGGATGAGTATATAGTAGAAGAAGGTTCTCACTCGGCAAAATATCCCCAGTCAAATTGACCCTGACAAGAGGATTGGCACGAGGCACGAATACGAGACAGGAACCACTGTTAAAGGGTACTGTCAGAACAGAAAATAAAAAGAAATAGAGAAAACACCAACAATCACGTGAAGAGAAATTCATAAGAGGTAATAACAGGAGTGAAATCGCATCTTCCAGGTATACAACATTCAAAGCAAACCCTTTTGAAACCCATGACAACGACTTGAAAATCGAAGGAATTAAAAGGGTGAACAGGGAGAAGCAACTCGAGGGACTGGATACAGGTACACAAGAACACAGGTGGAATTAGAAAACACAGGTGAGTCACAGAGAAGTCAGGAAATTATTTCTTCAAATTCAGGTCAAGAAATTAAATTACCTGGACAACGAAATGGTAAAAGCAGGATATAAACATATTTTTAGAGCCGATGTGATAGACATCACGAAGCCAGTGTGCAATGATAGTTCAGAATTTTCTTCGATCAAGTCGGAGTGGGTAAGGAATGCTCAGCAGCGGAGGCCGCCGGTACCGAAGGCTGTGGGAAAAGTTTAGTGCCGACTAGTCTGGCTTCAGCCCTGACAGAGTTATGAAGCTGGAAACAACCTTCCCCCTTCCAGACACACACACATGCACACACGCGCGCGCACACATACGCACGCAAACACGCACGCGCGCACACACAGAGCGGCAGTATGAAAACGACATAGCATCGAAAGTCAAGTCTGACTCGAAACTTCTTTATAGCTACATCAGGAAGAAGACAACAGTCAAGGACCAGGTAATCAGGCTGAGGAAAGAAGGCGGGGAGTTAACAAAAAATGACCAAGTATAATGAGAGGAGCTCAACATGAGATTTCAGGAAGTATTTACAGTGGAGGCTGAAGGGACACTGGGAAGACAAAATAGTGGGGTACACCAACAAGGGATATACCAACAAGTGTTGGATGAATTACACACAATTGAGGAGGAGGTGAAGAAGCTCCTAAATGACCTTGATACCTCAAAGACGGTGGGAACAGACATCTCTCCGTGGGTCCTTAGAGAGGGAGCAGACACACTATATGTGCCACTAACCAAAATCTTCAACACTTCCCTTGAAACTGGGCAACAACCTGAAGTATGGAAGAAGGCAAATGTAGTCCCCCATCTTTAAGGAGACAGAAATAAAGAACTAAACTATAGACCAGTGTCACTGACGTGTATAGTATGCAAAGTCATCGAGAAGATTATCAGGAGGAGTGGGGTGGAGCATCTGGAGCGGAACAAGATTATAAACGACAGGCAGCACGGATTCATGGAAGGCAAATCCTAGAGTTTTATGACAAGGTAACTGATGTAAGAAATGAGAGGGAGTGGTGGGTTGATTGCATTTTCTTGGACTGCAAGAAGGCCTTCGACACAGTTCCTCACAAGAGATTAGTACAGAAGCTAGAGGATCAGCCACATATAACAGGAAGGATACTGCAATGGATCAGAGAATACCTAACAGTGAGGCAACAGCGAGCCATGGTCCGTGAGCAGGTATCACAGTGGGCGCCTGTGACGAGCAGGGTCAAACAGGGGTCAGTCCTGGGACCAGTGCTATTCTTGGTATATGTGAATGACATGACAGAACAGATAGACTCAGAAGTGTCCCTGTTTGCAGATGATGTGAAGTTAATGAGGAGAATTAAATCAGATGCGGACCAGACAGGTCTACAAACAGACCTGGACAGGCTTGATGCGTGGTCCAGAAACTGGCTCCTAGAATTTAACCCCGCCAAATGCAAAGTCATGAAGATTGGAGAAGGGCAAAGAAGACTGAGTGGAATAGACAAGGTGGACAGAGACAGGATGTTCCAGAGATGGGACACAGAAACAAGGGGTAACAATTGGAAGCTGAAGACTCAGATGAGTCAGAGGGATGTTAGGAAATATTCCTTCAGCCACAATGTTGCTAGGAAGTGGAATAGTATGGCAAGCGATGTAGTGGAGGCAGGAACCATATATAGTTTTATGACGAGGTATGATAAAGCTCATGGAGCAGGAAGAGGGAGGACCCAGTAGCGGTCAGTGAAGAGGCGGGACCAGGAGCTGAGTCTCGACCCCCGCAACCACAATTAGGTGAGTACACACACACACACACACAAATAACAAAAAAGGCATAATAGCGTGATTGGAAAGATACATAGAAGAGAGGAGCTTACAACGACGTTTCGGTCCGACTTGGTCCATTTACAAAGCTGCACTAACAAAAGGGAGAGGAGGGGGGAGTATATATACGCCTGGAGGTGGTGGTAGTAGTAGTAGTGAAGGTAGAAGGTAGTAGTGGTGGAGCCAGTCAAATACTATGAAAGTGGAGCACGGCAAGAGATAGGTGCCCACACAGGGTAGGAAAAAGAACACAGAGGGGGGGGGGAAATAATAAAGGAACAAATACCCTGGGCAGAAGACAACCCAAAGGAGAAAGAGGTAAGAGAAAGGGGGAAGAGGGAGAAGAAAAAGGAATCAGGTTAAGTCACGGGTGTTCTGAAGTTTGGAGCATTTTACAATATAGTGAGAAAAGAAGGCATCTACATAGACGAAGCCAGGACTAAGATTCTTACAAGGAAAGTTGTGCATAAGGAAGGATTCAACCAGACGGCGACTGTGAAAGTTGGAAGTAGGGTAGACAGATTTAGCAGAAGACCAGTCAGTAAGATGACCGCGATCTCTGACGTGACAGAAAAGAGCATTGTTGGTGTCGGCAAGCCTAACACTACTTTTGTGCTCCCTAAGTCTGTCAGAAAGAGATCGGTCAATTTCTCCAAAGTACTGAAGAGGACAAGAGGAACAGGAAATAGAGTAGACATCAGCAGCATCTGTAGAGGGAGGAGAGGTATGAACAAGATTAGTGCGAACAGAGTTAGTCTGGCGGAAAGTAAGTTTGATGTCTAAGGAACGGAGAGAGTTGTTGAGATTAGAAAGACCGGAAATGTAGGGAAGGCAGAGGAAAGGAGAGTTAACAGGAGTGTTTGGGAGAGAAGAAATTCCGGTTAGCACTTGAGAAGGCCGAGTCTATGAAATGGGAAGGGTAGCCAAGACGGAAAAATGAATTATGAAGAGTAGAAATTTCTGATTCATGGAACTGAGGATCACAAATGAGTTGAGCACCAAGAAAGAAGGATATAAGAACACTTTTCTTGACAGAGGAAGCATGATAAGAAAAGTAGTGAATGTACATGCCACTGTGCATAGGTTTGCGGTACACAGAAAAGGCAAAACTTGTATCTGAGCGGTGCACATGGACATCAAGGAAAGGAAGCAAGGAATTAGATTCCCATTCACCTTTAAACTTAATGGAAGAGGCAAGATTATTAAGAGCATCAAGAAAAGATTGGAAGAGAGTAGGTTCATGAGGCTACAGAGCAAAGATGCTATGAACATAGCGGAGCCAGAGTGAAGGACGCACATCAACAGTAGGAAGAACAGGAGAGAGAGTTAAGCCCACAGCGACACCGAAGGTTTGAGACCAATATGTACCTTGGAAGGAAAAGGAATTAAAATCCACAAAAAGGCGGATAAGATCAAGAAAGATATCTGTAGGTATAAGGAGATGAAGAAACCCTTCATTGGCTCTCTAAGAAAATCAAGGACATCACCAAGAGGAACATTGGTGAAAAGGGACTCAACGTCAAGACTAAGCATCTTACAGGTTGGGAGAGAGCGAACCCGTTCAATGAAGTTTTGAGTGACGGAGGTGGGCAGGAGAAAAAGTACCAAGAAAGGGAGTGAGGGTTTTGGCGAGCTCAGAAGCAAGAGAATAAGAGACAGAACCTTCTCGTTAGTATGACTTTATAAATTGTCCAAGTTGGACCGAAACGTCGTCTTAAGCTCCTCTCTTCTATGTGCGGGTTATTTGTGTAACACACACACACACACACACACACACACACACATGTAAGTGCATATAGACGAGTGTGTGCGTGTTCTTTATAAATAGTACACATAGTATTATGAGTGAACGTTTTGTTTACTCATACTTCTAATTAGTTTTAAAATGTTAATGATACATTCCATAAGTTTAGTGCGAGAACATTCAAACTCGAAATTTTACTAATATTAATACGACACACATGCAACTGTTAGGTAACTATCCCGAAACGTTTCGCCTGTACAGAGGCGAATACAAAGGAGATAGCAGAAGCAGTAGTGGTGTAAAGACGATGTTATCAGTCCATCACCCTCGAAGACGTAGTTCTGTGGTGGTCAGTCCCTCAGCCTGAAGAAGTTCTGCTCCTCCGTTCTGTTGCTGAAGCAACAGAACGCAGGCGGAGAAAATCATGAGAGCTGAAGATGTGGGACTCGCTAGCAGAAGGTAATGGCTGAGAGGCAGTATAGCAAAACTACTGGGTATGTCTTTTTCGAATCCAATCTTTCTTACTCTTAACAGTTGGTCATGCAAAAAGTTGTCGAGAATGTTCTCTGTATTAAAATACCGCTGTATTGCAGTGCCTGATAGTGTGAATATGATAATGGTATTACATTATCCTATATATATTGAAATAGTTAAGAACTTGGAATCGTTGGAGTCAGGTCAATTCCTGGAGAATGTCTTTTCTGATCGGCTTCAAACCCTAAATATGGGTGAATCTTCATAAAACGTATTTTTGTATTAATTTTGTCCTGTTGGGGTGCCAGTGTGTCATTTTGTGCCACTTTCATCAAATAAGATCTTTTAAAAAATCAAAATCAAATATAGGATTGAAGAGAATTTTAAAAATAACATAAGTAAGAATAAAAAAAAAATATTTTTCGAGAGTTTCACACGAACAATACTGTTTGCAATCTCACGAATTCTCGTTAATTTCTTAAGAACACCTTACTCGACTGTCTTAAAAAAAATTAACGATTGTATACTGTATAACTCGATCGGTAGCGCACTCAGCTCACACACTGAGGTCCGGAGTTCGAATCATCTTCGGTACGGCTGGAAAACATTAGGGACGTGTTTGATAAGACACCTGCTGTCTCTGTTCACCCATCAGTGTAAAATGGGTATCATCCTGGTGTGGGTATCATCCTGGGACAAAACTGACCTAATTTGCCAGAAATGCTCAGTATAACAAGTGGCTTTCCATATAGTAGTATGTCATTGATGTCAGCTATGGTCTGTATATCTTGTACATGTACTTGTAGTAAATATATATAATAATTTCATTGGATCATCTGCATGTGTGGCTGCACAACGCTGTACACAGGATTGCATTATTTTGCCTTGTTGCTTGTGAGGGCTCTTGATCCAAGGATCAATGTCTCCCATTCCAGAGGCGCTGTATAACACCTACACGTTTATCTCTCTTCTCTGAAAAGTTATCATGTGGCAATTTTTGGTATCGTAGGTAAAATCAACTTAACGTTCTTTTAATTTTTTGAGCCAACGAGACCGTTAACCCCTTTTTTATGTATATTAAGAGCTAAACCCGTAGAATTTTACGACGCATGTAGTGGGGGGGGGTAATGTGGAAGGTATTCAGGCTTAATTCAGGGAACTGGGGCACAGATCCAATTCCCTAGATCAAGAGCCCTTCTTAAGCATCCTTCAGAGGAGGTCATTCTTAGAGAAAAGTTTGGGTTAATTTTGGCCATTGGAAATTTTATTTTTTCCGTAAAACAAATTGGAAACACTATAATACGGCTTAACATAAGCGATATTTTTTTTTATTTGTTCTGTGAATGTCCAAATTTTTCATATTTTTAATAAAATTACAATGTTAATTTCCGTATGATGATTTGTAAATGACTCTCCCGATTTCCTTCAAACTTCAGTGTTAATTTAACTTTATTATTAAATTTTGCCGCAGTCATCGTACACTGACTGAAATTCAATTATTTTTATTGTTGTAACTAATGATGAAAATGATAAATATAATGATAGTAGTTGATATAATAATAATAATAATAATAATAATAATAATAATAATAATAATAATAATAATAATAATAATAATAACAATAATAATAATGAAGAATATTTTCGATAATAGTAGTTTCACTGGAATAATGGAATCTCATTACACTGTAAATTAAGCCTCTAATGAGTACGGACAACTGGAGGCAAAATATGTAAATTAATCAGCAGTTCTCTGAGCCTCGTTAGCTACGATTTTATGATTTTTTTTCCTACCCATTTTAGCTAAATACGTTGAAAAATTCCAGACAAATGACCACTCTAGACATTATGCTGCCTTCTGTAATAATATGTTAATATTTAGAGCCTGTGAAAATGTAATGGTTCCACTATCTTATTTTACGTGATTTAGGTCACCGTAGATTTTGTGTTATCTGTTACAAAGAGAGAGAGAGAGAGAGAGAGAGAGAGAGAGAGAGAGAGAGAGAGAGAGAGAGAGAGAGAGAGAAAACTACCTATTAATGAACACCTATTTGTAGTACTCTGTTAAATATACTTTTTTAAATTTCCAGTAGCTGCAACATTTGCCTCCTTCGATGCATTACATTAATCAATGAATATGTCTGAGATGAATATACACTATTACTCCTTCCACTCCACTTTTACCTTAATTAGCAACCGTGGGCTTTAGTTATCCGTGTTCCACTTTCGTGTCCTTTCTAGATTTTATATATAGCTATCAATACCGTGGGCATTATTAATAATCTCGCCCTTCCACAGTAGTTCACAGTGTTAAACACTGCTAGCCAGTCCGTAGCTCTACTCTGGTTGGGAGTGCACACAATCTGTAGCTCTTCTCTGGTTGGGAGTGCACACAACCTGTAGCTCTTCTCTGGTTGGGAGTGCACACAAACACCTTACCATTTCACCATCAATTTATTCGAAGTGTGTTTTATAATTTTCTGGTTTATAATTTGTGACCTGGGGCCACAAGTAGGTCAACTAGGGTCAATAGGTCAATTTCCACTATACTTCAATCACTTTTCATAATATCGCATGATATTAACTTTTACGTAGCACAAAAAAACTCTCATAATGCTTGATATCATATTCTGCTGAGCAATCAAGGGCACATGGGACTGATTTTTACTGTAACAATACGAATAATCATCAGTACTAAGACACCACGTTATATATCGAGGTAATGGATTAGAGAATGGATGGAGGGAGGGAGGAGTGGAAGGCGGGAGCCGCCTTTATCAGGTAATGTGAGAGCTGTACTGGAACCTCATGGAACCTCATTACACTAACGCTAAACCTCACACACTACACCTACCTTCTACACTATAGCAGAATAATCATATAACAGGGACAGTGAACATGCTCCACTCTATTACAGTACACTTGTACAACAGTACACTTGGTTAAAGAGAAATGGATCGGATATTAAGATTAGCCAGGAATGGTACTCAATTTGAGACAGGGTATACAGTTTGCTTACGATATCGGATATTCTATTTACAGAACAGAGTCTGTAGGACAGTTCATCTCTAAGAACTCAGTGAGCCTTTAGCAACAGGTCCTAAGACCCCACACTAGTCTTAGATACCTCCTCCGGCAGAGAGCACTGCATCTAGTGTCAGTTATCTCGCCTGAAGTTTACCTGGAGGGTATTCCGGGGATCATTGCCTCCCTTCGGCCCGGTCCATGACCAGGCCTCCTTGTGGATCAGGGCCCGGCAGGAGTTCTGCACCTGGCTAGTTCTCTGCCCTAAACCCCTCTTTTAGCTGTTCCCTTGTGCGTATATGATCCTACAGACAACCCCCTCTTAACTCCAAAGCTCCGGTGTTACCCACTATTCAGGTACACCAGGTGTGCGTTACACAGATCCGAGAAAAATCACATGACACTACTCCTTCAGCAATGTTCGCTTGCCCGTGTGATCTGACCCAGATCAGCATTGGTCAGTAATCACGACCTGCTAATATTTATCATTAACAACACACGTATGCTGGATTGTGTGCGGCCAGCAATAATAGCCTGGTTGATCAGACTCATTTACCTGGAGGCCTGGTGAAGGACTGGGCAGCAAGAGCATTGACAGGCTGAGGTGTTATCGTACCTTGGCTCATTTCAAAGCCCAGCCCTAAGGCATACTACTACCCCCAGAATGCGACCCACAGCAGTCTACTAACACCCAGGTACCTACTTACTGGTAGGTGAACAGGGGCAGCATGTGTAAGGAAACATGCCCAACGTTTCCACCAGGCCAGGAATCGAACCACGGATACTCGGTACGCGAGCCGAGCGTGCAACCAACCAAGCCACGGGACACTCTTGCAACGGCCTCCGGGTAGACTCCAGATAGAACACACTTGCTTGCATTTTCCTCTCAAAGAAAATTCTTTATTCCCCTGTAATAGTTTGATTTTAAAATTTGATATATTTTGCAGTTTCCATCGAGTCTTTCTTGGGGAGATCTATCAGTCTTTCTAAAAGTTTAGGGAATTACAATCTTCCCATACAGTTCTTTCTTGAACAATTTCTGTAACTCTGTCATGATAACAAATTTGATAAACATGAATATTCAGATTGAAAAGGAAATTATTTACTCCAAGGGCCTATCTTCAATGTGCTGAAATTAAACTTTTTGCAGTCAAATCCTAGACAGTACAGTTCTTTTGGACAGTTTTTAAAAACCCAAGGCACTGTAATTCACCTGTCTGTCGAGTATTGGAATTCACTACATAAAATTGATTGTAGATGAATGGTTCACAGAACCGACACGTTGATAAATTAGACATGTGCAACTCTTGGGTATCTTTATTAAGGAAACGTTTCGCCACACAGTAGCTTCATCAGTCCATACACAGGAGAAACTTGAAGAACAGGAGGAGAATGAGGTAATCAATCCCTCAACCTTGAGTCGATGTGGTCAGTATGGACTGATGAAGCCACTGTGTGGCGAAACGTTTCCTTAATAAAGATACCCAAGAGTTGCACATATGTCTAAGTTATCAACTACATAAAATAAATACCTCTTTTTATGAACACTCTTTGGAACTATTACTAGAAATAATTCTCTCTCTCCTACGTGGATTTTCCTTTCATCATTTATTCTTTGTATTTTCTTCCTAGCATTTAATTTACTTGTCATAGTTTGGAAGTTAGGAGGAGGTGCGGGATTACCAAAACTGTTGTCCAGAGGGCTGAGGAAGGGTTGTTGAGGTGGTTCGGACATGTAGAGAGAATGGAGCGAAACAGAATGACTTCAAGAGTGTATCAGTCTGTAGTGGAAGGAAGGCGGGGTAGGGGTCGGCCTAGGAAAGGTTGGAGAGAGGGGGTAAAGGAGGTTTTGTGTGCAAGGGGCTTGGACTTCCAGCAGGCATGCGTGAGCGTGTTTGATAGGAGTGAATGGAGACAAATGGTTTTTAATACTTGACGTGCTGTTGGAGTGTGAGCAAAGTAACATTTATGAAGGGGTTCAGGGAAACCGGCAGGCCGGACTTGAGTCCTGGAGATGGGAAGTACAGTGCCTGCACTCTGAAGGAGGGATGTTAATGTTGCAGTTTAAAAACTGTAGTGTAAAGCACCCTTCTGGCAAGACAGTGATGGAGTGAATGATGGTGAAAGTTTTTCTTTTTCGGGCCACCCTGCCTTGGTGGGAATCGGCCAGTGTGATAATAAAAAAAAATAACTTTAAATAAACAGTTTGGATCTATCTTTCTCTTCTTTTCTACATTAAGTTATTTCTTTCTCCTTCTAGTCTTACGTTTGTGTATTTCTAGACTTCTTGATTCTCTGTTATGTTTGCTGATTGATCTGGTTCTTCTTTCATTTCAATCCCTTTCGTTTTTCTCATAGTTTACCAAACACCTTCTATTAAATCATTCTATATTATTCATGTATCCCAAACACCTTCTATTAAACCAGTCTATATTATTCATATATCCCAAACACCTTCTATTAAACCAGTCTATATTATTCATATATCCCAAACACCTTCTATTAAACCAGTCTATATTATTTATGTATCCCAAACACCTTCTATTAAACCAGTCTATAATATTCATGTATCCCAAACACCTTCTATTAAACCAGTCTATATTATTCATGTATCCCAAACACCTTCTATTAAACCAGTCTATATTATTCATGTATCCCAAACACCTTCTATTAAACCAGTTTATATTATTCATGTATCTCTTTCAAAGTCTGTTGAATCATATCTTCATATATGTTACAAAGCTCGCTGTACAGATTACATATATCTGTACCTTTGTAATATATATTGTTTCATTTAACTCTCCTAAAATATTGTTTTGAAACATTGTGATTTCTATTCTTATGATCTGATCGTACTTAAAATGAAATTCTTTTCCATTTCCTATGTTGAAAATTCCTTCCATTCTTCACGTAAACAATGTATATAATACCTTCTATCACTATAGTTGTTTAATTTATGTACAGGTGAATAAGAAACCTCTCATTATATTGAGGAAATCTTTTGATCATTATCAACAGTTCCAGCCTCATAGGTTGCCCAACTTACTATTTTATAGTTTATATCTGTAAGTATAATAATTTTTTCCTTTATCACGGTCACGTATCATCAGAAGCGTGCGTGCGTGTGCCATCGTCATGAGTCTGGACTTCGAGGTTAGAACAAATAGTAAGGGCATCTGCCTCCCATTCAGTTGACGAAGGATCAAGCCTCCGCCACGTTCTGTGCTGATTAGCCCACATGGGTTTAGCACTAAACATGAATTAATCATCTTTATGAAGCCGATTACCTTCCATCTTTTTTGTTACGCCTCCATTTCTCAGTATACAGCGGCCACAAAAACACTCCCTGATTTCAAACAGGTATAACATGTAACGTTATTGCAATAATCTTTCACCGTTAGTAGCTTCAGATGGAGGATTTCATTCCGTTTCATGTGGTTTAGGGTAGCATTAAAGGTACTCAATGTGCGCCCCTCTGGTTGCTCGGCAAACAGAGGACCGGTGACCTCTGCAAGTGGCCTGCGAGGTCACCGGACCTAACTGTTTGTGACTTCTCTCTTTGGGTGTACGTGAAGAGCACAGTTTACCTCCAGCACTACCTGCAACTCTGTAGGAGCTGAAAATTTCGATCACTCAAGCAGTTCGCATATCACCAGATATGCTGCAGAGCGTCTGGACCGAACTCGACTATCACATCGATGTTTGCAGAGCAACCAGAGGGGCGCACATTGAGTGCCTTTAATGCTATCCTATACCACATGAAACTGAATGAAATCCTGCATCTGAAGCTACTAACTGTGAAAGATTATTACAGTAAAGTTACATGTTATATTTGTTTAAAATCAACGAGTGCTTTTGTGGTCACCCTGTATATAGCTAAAAGAACAACAAAGACAACAAGAGCAGCAGCAACAACACACTTGTTATTGCCAAGATCGTAGATCCCTCCCTCTCTTTTTTTTTTCTTCTCACTGTCAGTTGTGATTGGCATTGAGAGGTCAGTTGTGCTCGAGTTAACTTTACCTATCCTGAGTTCCATGTATATCTTAGGTGAATTCACTATGACTATGTTAAACGAAATAATTATTCTCACAGTTGTAGTTTCTGAATGGGTTACTGTTTATGTCTGTCTGGTGAATTTACTAAACTTTATCTGAAGTCACTTTATCTGGTGTGGTCACTGTGCCTGCGTCTGGTGGGGTCACTGTACCTGCGTCTGGTGGGGTCACTGTACCTGTGTCTGGTGTGGTCACTGTACCTGCGTCTGGTGTGGTCACTGTACCTGCGTCTGGTGGGGTCACTGTACCTGTGTCTGGTGTGGTCACTGTACCTGCGTCTGGAGGGGTCACTCTACCTGTGTCTGGTGTGGTCACTGTACCTGCGTCTGGTGTGGTCACTGTACCTGCGTCTGGTGTGGTCACTGTACCTGGTCTGGTGGGGTCACTGTACCTGGTCTGGTGTGATCACTGTACCTGCGTCTGGTGTGGTCACTGTACCTGCGTCTGATGAAGACTGAAAATGTCTGGTTAGATCACTGCAGCTGTGTCTTATAAGGGAACTACAGGTGTCTGGTGTTATTACTTTACCTTTGGTCGGTGTAATCAAGATATGTGCCATGTGAGGTCACACTACCTGTGTTTGACTCACGAAATCATCACGATAGCAAACCAACCTAGAATTATAGTTGAGCGGTTAACACACTGACTTGTGAGTTTTTGGTTTCGCCTGCCATGGGTTCGACTCCCACCCCTTTTGTGACTAGTTACAGCACCTGTTATTTGTGAGGTCACAGTTGCTGTCAGTGTAAAATTGAATTCCGTTTTGGAACGATAGCTAGTTTCTGAGTACGTGTTATAGGTTAGACTTACAGCAAGGAGGTCAGTGTGTGTTAGGACGTTATATATGTCGGGAGTGAATTCTGTGCGATATCTGACTGACAGGACTAAGATGTAGTGAACTGTCAGTTTGATCTGGTAATCCTTAGAGAGGTGTCAGACAGAGCTAAGTACAGAAACAAATAGGAGTCATCTAGTTGACCAATATGAAGAAGCTATCGCTCTACCACTAGTCCCCACACCAGTGCCAAAAGCAGTGCCAACTGTCATACAGGGCCACCTCATTCTGTCTGTGAGAACCCCAGCATGGATCTCACAGAAAAAAGTACATCAAGGGGAGCTTCAGAGGTGCTAGCAGCGTTTGGATAGTAATGGAAATGGGCAAACTATCACTATTAACTGCATCTGTAGGTGACCTCCAGTAATACTGCGAAAGCCAAATAGCCTCCCTAAACAGTACCAGCTAGTACACCTGGCGGTCCACTCCCACCTCAGTTCTGCAACTGGTGGATTGAAGGAGAGGTAACAGGAAATGACGCCTTCCATAATCCACCAGAGCAACATTTAAAGAAGGGGGAAAAGCCGCCGCTACGTAAAGCAAATATAGGTTGTTAAAGGGGGGTGAAGGGTGCTTAATCAGGTTAAGCCTCTCTACCTTCATCACATTAAAATTACCAAGTTTCAGGGAAGGTTGTTTGTCTGGTGTGGCCCTTTGTGTGGCGAGGTCAGTATATTGAGGTCACACTACCCGTGTCTGGTAAAGCTACCATTCTGTGATGAGGTCCTTGTTTTGTCTTTGATGAGGTCACTGAAAAGTTCCGAAATATTTTCTGAGCCCGAACCTAACTTTTGGGAGGTACCATAAGTAGCTGCAGCGATCAATTGTAGCATCTCAAAAGTAATATTTTACCTTGAATTCTGGAAGTAAATTGAGGATCAAGGTAAAATAAAATTCTAAGCTAATAATCATAGGGAGCATTCTTCAATATATTACCATAAAGCTGTGCCTTAAGGTAAACTGAATTTGACACGTTTGCATGAATGAATTAAAGGTTTGAAATTTAAATCAGGAACTTAGACTTATCTAATATTGCAGCTTCTCCTGAGGAAAGGACTGAATGATGCCATGCTATTAGTGCCCACAATCTACAGGCGTACAGACACATGTATAATTGGGTGATAGACATTTGCAATAGGATGTTAAGAATGAAGGCGAGAGTAAAGTTAAGTCATCAGCCGTTTTTGTAACTCCAGCTCAAATTGCGACGGCCAATTTGAAAGAGAAAATCCAAATCACATTCAGAAATTTATTCAAACCAAAGGGAGTAAGTCACACCATGAAGAGGCTGCGGCGAGGATAACGGAAGCGGCAGTTGAAGCAGCAGCGGCAGCAGCAGCGTCAGTAACGATGGCAGTTATTGGCGAAGGCTACGGCAAAGACATTAAAGAAAAAGGCGGTGCCGGCGGTACTAGCGACGGAGGCGGTAGAAGCAACAGCAGCAAAGGCAACAGCAGTGGTGGCCGCAGCATCAGCGGCCGAGGAATGCTGTGAGAATCAATAACAATAGCGTCAAAACCTTCGGTGGCAACATCAGCAGCATTATGCTAAGACATGCATCATAACAAAAAATATATCCGCAAGTTCTACTACTACTACTACTACTACTACTACTACTACTATTGCGTCACTTCACTGACCTGTGCCACCACTCCTCCCCCTATCCACTACGACTATTTTCACTTCTTGCACTCTTTCACTACTATGTCCATTTCCTTCTTTTATTTTTGTACCTCTTTTTCTTCCGTCACTGATCTCTCGTATAAATACTGGCTCCCTCACCTTCGTGTGTTAGTGTGTGAATACTTTATGGTCCAACTCGGACCGTAACGTCGTCATAATTTTTTTCTATGTACGGTGTAGTTGTGTATTGTTCCATTTAGGGTATTGTGCCTTTTCGTTCTTTATAAGTCAGTTAACATATGTAGACAGGAGCCGCGGCATCAGCGGGTGGGCAGCTCTGGTAACGGAAGTTTCAACAGCATAAGGAACGACACAATCATGCCCTCTGCTCCAGTACAAACTATACGCATAACCCGTTCCAGGTCATAGGAAGTAAACAAAAGTAAATTATGATTATGGGATTTTTTTCCCATTCTAGTTAGACCAGAGAAAAAGAAAAATATTGGGTTCTTAGTTATGCTTGCCAACTCTAACCTTTTTCATCTACGTTATGGCGACCCAGCATTAATGTTAGGTAGCGGACTACGGCTCCATGGGTAACATCCACTGTACCATCAAAACCTTTGTTTTACTATTAAATCTTCCACTGACCTCGGCAAAACCTTCACAATGCCATCAAAACACTCGCTACTGTATTAAATTCCGTACTTCACTGTCAAAATCTTCACTATCAACTAAACCTTCACTGCATTATCCACACTATACCATAACATTAACGTCTTCAAGATAACGCCACTATCATATCAAATGAGGAGAATAATGCATCACACGCAACACCCAAACAATCATCTACAAATACTCGGCCCTTGCAACCACACACACAACTACAAATATACTAACACACAAATACATAGACAAACTTTAGGTTAGTTCCCCAAATATTTAGTTAGGTTATAGACTGCTGTTTAAAAGGATAAATTTCCCAGTTATTACGCTAATAGATGCGACAATGCATAAGGGTAATAAACACCCACCTAGCAGACGGTATTATCAACCCAGTCAAGCAAATGGGTTTACTCACATATGGGCTGCAGTCAATTTATCCATGTCACTTAGGTTTATTTAGGTTAGATTATCCTTTGCCAGTAAAAGTTAACCAGTTATAAAATACTATAACGGCAAAAAATATATAAAAATAAAAATGGTACAGTGCTCTGGCGATCGAACAGAAAACGAAGGAAAATATGCTGTTTAAATGGCATGATAATTATTATTATAACCAAAAAGAATGTCAAACTAAAACAAGGCACGTTAAACAATCACCAATCTGTCTTAGCAACAGTGAAACTGTCTTAATAATCAGGTTCTCGGTATCAACATCACTAGCGACGATCTTCAGAGTGATCAGCACACAATATAGAATGGTATAAGCCTTGGTAATTGATACCAACAAATTGGTATGAAGAAAAAAAGTAAGCAAACTCGTCCTCAGCGAACATCTTACACACCGACGATATCTAGAAGCCTTGCTAAGAGCCGTCACCGACACCTTAAAACATAATGCTGGAATCTACAAAATTAAAAAAAGAATTGGTATACATGATACCCAGCCAGAAAAAATAAAACCTACCCAACAACAAATTAGTCACATGACCCCATTGTCTACCTGACTTCATGTCGAATATGTTACATTTCGTTTTCAGGTCACCATGAGTCACTCAGACTATATATACTATTATTTTATTTGGCGTTATGAGTAATTAATGTCTCAGGATCGAGACCTTTGCTGATAAACATATCTAAACTTTACTCAGGTGTCTTTTGTTCTACGTGTAATGAATCCTAACCATAATTTTTGTAGGGGTGGACCGGTAAGCCAGCTGAAAGCCACAGTCATATGACCAAAAACTCCAGCTGCGGCTCATCATGTAACTAAGACCAGCGCCAAAAAACACTCGTCCTGTTTCCTGACAAACCTTGTCTATCCTAACATTTTTAAATAGCACAGCATGTCTTACCTTCACTCTCAGGTTACAACGTCAGCATCAACGTCAGTAGTTACGTCTGCACTGAACTCAAAGAGCTTTCACTTTGGCATCTGGCTTTTTCACTCATTCAATATATCAATTTCTGACGTATGTTTCCTGCCGTATGTTTCCGTATGCCGCATGTTTACACGTATGTGCAGACTGAGCACATGTTATGAACGTTAATCGTCTTACGAGTCACCTGAACACAGGTTTTGCAAGTAACTTTGAAACTTTAGTTTTCTTAAGGATGCTTTATAACGTTTTGTAATGCAGGTTTTATATGAACTACATGATATATAACGTTGTACATAGTCTATGTTATATACGTTATATAACCTATGTTATATAACGTATGCTATTATAAGTCTGTTAACTCTGTTCTATAAGGTACGTGTGTCTTATAAAGTTTATTTTAAACTTATATACACTTACGTACACAAAATATCAACGTTCACTTAAACGCTGCCTGAGCCGCTGTAATTTCCCTTAAATCATCAAATCACTAAGCTGACACACGCGACTAACACTGCTGGAGGAACTCCAAGAACTAACTTCAAGATGCAATTTTCTTGTCAGGTGTTTCTGACCTTCCCTGGGCTGCCCATCCTCACACTTCTGGGCCAATCAAAAGTCGAGGAAAACATGCGGAACCAATCAGAGATCGATAATTACCTGTAACTATCCCGAGCCGCTTGTTAGATCACCCGTACTTGTCTGTGTGCGGGCGAGTATATTGTCAACATAAACAATTTGTATATACATATACTGTATATATGCAGTTTGTATATATACTGAAAGGTGTTTCTTTCGATCACGGGGTATATACTCCGAAAGATGGATATATATCTTAGTGTATATATATATACCGTTAACTTTTATCCTTATTTTATGGATTAAAGTATTCTTGATTGGTGGTGATCACGTGTCATGAAGAGTATATACAATAAGTCTCTCGAACTGAATGTACCCTGAGTTTACTTAATTATTAATTCGGGAGCGGGGCGTCCTTGCTGGTGTACTTGGTGGTGTACTTGCTGTGTACTTGGTAATGTACTTGGTGGGGTTTAAACGTAGTTATGCAGCTATACAAACATTGAATATATCGTTTATTTTATTAATACACCGGCTATTTCTCACCGAGGCAGAGTGACCCGAGAAAGAAGAAACACTTTCAACATCACTCATTCCATCACTGTCTTGCTACAGGCGTCCCTGCACTGCATTTCATAAACTGCAACATATCTCCACTCCTTCAGACTGCAGGCGCTCTACTTTTTACCTCCAGGACTCAAGTCCGGCTAACGTGTTTCTATGAATCCCTTCATAAATGTTACTCTGCTTACACTTCAACTTCACCTCAATTCACAAAAACCACTTGGCACATAAAACCTCTTTTAATCCATCCCTCAAACTTTTTCTAAGACTACCACCCTCCCCCCTTCCCTCCACTACAGATTTATACGCCCTCCTAGTCATTTTGTTATTCTTCCATCCTCTCTAAATGTCCGAAACACCTCAACAACCTCTCCTCAGCATTCTGGATAATACTTAGAGAAACCCTGCACCTCCTTCTAATCTCCAAAGTTACAGATTTTCTGCAGAATATTCACACCACACATAGCCCTCAGACACAACATTTCCACTTATACTGGTACCACTATATTCTCATACATTCCTCCTTTCGCTTCCCTGGATAATGCTCTTTGTCTCCACAGACTCCTCAGTTCTCCACTCACCATTTTCTTCTCATCAGTTCTACGATTCACCACGTCTTTCATTGATTTATTTGCCGAGAAGTCCACCCTAAAATATATTAACACATTCAAATATCTAATCATTCATTACTAATTTTTTTGTTATCCTTATCACCTCGCTGTTTCATATGATCACATTTAATTTCCTCCTTTTTTATACCCTCCCAAACGCGTCCACTATCCTCTGAAACTTCAGAATCTCTCAAAAGCACAGTGTCATCAGCAAAAAGCATCTGTGACAACTCCCACTTTATGCTATATTCTTTATATTTTAATCGCACATCTCTTCCCAAGAATTCACTTCTCTTACAACCCCATCTATAAATATACTTAACGACGATACTGACATCACACATCCCTATCTAAGGCCTACTTTTTGGGAAATAATGCTAATCACTGGTGTGTAAAAAATTTATAATTTTGCACCAATAGAATCTCAGAAAACTTACTATACATTATTATAACAAGCGCAATTTAATTTAGCCTAATCCAACTAAACATATTTTAGATATGTTTACAATTATTTAATAATAAACAAACACAACGAAATATATTTTTTCATTAGGTTCAGAATGATTTTTGCGAAATTATTGCATACACAAATTTTCGCTTGCCTTATATGGCAAGATGAGCGTTGCTATTTAAGCCAAGATCGCAAGTTTTACACATTCGGCACGACATATATATATAAATATATATATATATATATTATATATAGGGAAGTACCACCTCTATAACTGGAATGGGGACCCTCATCCTCAGAGAAGACAATAAACGTACCTCAGAGAAAACTCAAGGTTCTCCCCGGAGCTGTTTGAATATTTTCTTCTCCTACCACCCCCTATATATGTTTTATTCTATGTGAACATTTATTAATAAACAAAATACATTTACAGAAAAAAACATATACATGAATACAATGGCACAATGTATCAAAGATGATGAATTTCCTCCAGCTCCTCCGAGGCTGGACGTGAGCCAAGTATGCAGCAAGCATTTCCCCTCTGGATGGCGACGCTGAGGCGCTGGAACATGAAAGTGGCTGCCCTTGGGTCCCTGGTGGTGTCGATGAGTCTGGAACCCAATTCTTTAAGGAAACGTGTGGCATTTTTTCCCCATGATCCCAAGGTCTCTGATCCCACTGGGACAAATTGATACTGTTGGCTAATGTCCCTGTACTTGCTGATCTTGTACTCCTCCCTGTGGTCAGCAGCTCCTCCCTGTCGCCCCACACTGTGATGGATATAGGTGTCAGCCAGTGTGGACACACAGGTATAGTCCCATGCTAAGAGCTTGCCATTCTTCCAAGGATAGATGGTGATCCCGTCGGGGCGGTTTGCTGGGTTGTGGGTATTGTTTGCTGCAAGTGATCGTGGCTCCCTCTCGGCAGGGCATCCAGCTGTAGCAAGGGTTCTCTTAATGATGTCGTTGACCTCATTGTGTCTTGCATGCCAGCCCTTGGTTTTGGAACAGTTAAGACCATGTAGACCGTATTGGTCTGCTTGCACTTCGCCGCAAATACACATATATTCTGTGTGAATTGGGGCAGCAAGGCGCAGAGCCACTGCAATACGGAGGGTCTTAGGGTCGAGTCGCGTTCCCATTGCCGATATGGGAACTGTTTGGAGGAAGTCCCCGGAGTGAGGTGCACTCACAGCCTGGAGACGGGCAATCTCCCTATCTGATGTTGCAGCCCTGAGCATGTTGGCAAGCACCTTTTCAGCAATTGGGCTATCCCAGCTTGACTGTTTGTGAGCCAGTGCTGCACTAGGGTTTGGTGCTGGAGCAGCAAGAGTCTCCCATTCGGTGATGGCACTGACATAGCTAGGGTCTTCTATTCCTGCTGAGTCACTGAGGGTGTCAGGAAGAATTTGTCTTATCAACTCGTTTGATGCAATGGAAGAGGATAGGAAAGCTGGTAGAGCAATCTGGGAGGATCTGCGTACTCCTAGCCCTCCAGACCTGACCGGAAGTGAGGCTTGCAACCACTGTCCATCGTCAAGGGAAAGATTCAATACACTCTCTAGCATGGCCTTCATATATATATATATATATATATATATATATATATATATATATATATATATATATATATATATATATATAGATATATATATATATATATATATATATATATATATATATATATATAATGTCGTGCCGAATATGTAAAACTGGTCAATTAGCAAGAACTCATTTAAAATTAAGTCATTTCTAAAATTTTCTCTTATACGTTTAAAGATATATTTTTTTCATTAATGTTGATGTAAAATTTTATAATTTTGCACCAAGAGGAACTTAGAAAACTTACCTAACCTTATTATAACAAGAACAATTTATTTTAGCCTAATCCAACTAAATATATTTTAGATTTGTTTACATTAATTTAATATTAAACAAACACAGTGAAATATATTTTTTTCGTTAGGTTCAGAATGATTTTGGTGAAATTATTGCATACACAAATTTTCACTTGTCCTATATGGCAAGATGAGCGTTGCTATTTAAGCCAAGATCGCAGGTTCTGCTTATTCGGCACGACATATATATATATATATATATATATATATATATATATATATATATATATATATATATATATATATATATATATATATATATATATATATATATATATATATATATATATATATATATATATATATATATATATATGACGAGTCACGGGGATGGAAATCTTCAGCTCAAGATCTTTCACAAGCCTCCGTACGTCACCAGTAGCTACGCAATGCTGCATGAATAGGAACAGGTGTTATGAGAGGAAGTTTTCTCTGAGTAAGGCACCGTGGTCACGACAGTCAATTCCTCTCATATATGGTCAAGACACACAGTTCGTCACCTAGTCCCGTCCCCTCAACTCCCCTTTTCATTTGGAACAGAGTAGAACGGACATCCAGGATTTACAGAAAGCGAGAAACAGATTGGTAAGAAATTTAATAGCCAGTCCTATAAGCTAAACGTAATCGCCATCAACAAATCATGTGACATAAGAGATTGCGTTGCTCTAGTGAATATTACACATAGAAAACAATGCTAATTCACACAAGAGTCGAATTCTCTCATTTGTCAACTAAAACTACCATACATTTAGGAACGTTTCAGTCACTTAACTTTGCGTTACTTTGCAGTCACTTAACTTTGCTGTATCTTTATGCAGTTGAACCTAAATGGGCTTGCTACTGTTGGTATTCTCGATACCGTATATATTACCCGGAGTTATAATATATATCACCTTCAAGGCGTGTGGAATGGGCGCCTTGAAGGTAATCACAGAGGCAGAGTGCACAGTCGTTGACTCCTAGTGCTGCCAGTTTTGCGAAGTCTGTGATACCATATTCGCTCGAAGGCACCAGCAATGTCCAGTGCTGCTATACAGTTGATCTCGTATTCATTAAGCGAATAATGCCACGTACTTGAGAGATTTAACAGCAGATCAGCAACAGAGTGATCTTTTCTGAAGCCATAATGACGGTCGCAAAGAATCGAGTGGTGGTCGAAAAACGTTCTCATTTACCTTGAAATTATTGCCTCAAGATTCTTGTTATTGATTGACTGGAGTAACACTGGTCTGTAGTTGCTGATTTCCACTTTATGTTTTTTTGTGAACAGTGACTACATCTGTCTATTTCAACAGAGGCCATTTACTTTACTTTAGGCAGTGATAATAGATGCAAGTTAAAGATTATGCCAGCTGGTCTTTACATCTACTCAGCAACCTTGAGCTACTTTCATCTGGGACCACAGCCTTTCCTTGGTCCAGGGATTTAATGAGACGTTCTTCCTCCTGTCTTAGCATTCCTTTTGACTCACGAAATCGTAATGACACGATTGCAAACAAACCATACGACGGCCGGGATTGAACCCGCGGTCATAGAGTCTCAAAACTCCAGCCCTGGAGTTTTGAGACTCTATGACCGCGGGTTCAATCCCGGCCGGGGTATGATTCCTTTTAACATCTTTGACAAAGTTCTGGCGGCTAACAATGATGGTTCCCTAACTACATCAGGAAACTGTATCTTGGCAGCAAAGTGTTCAACATAAAGGTCACCTTTTCACTGATTGCTAAGTGAGACAGTCCCATCATATCTCCTCCTCCTCTCTCTCTCTCTCTCTCTCTCTCTCTCTCTCTCTCTCTCTTCCCTTGCCGATAAAGTAATTTGTTATCTATATATTGACACTCTCCCCTTCAATTACTTTCCGTTTTGTGTCTTTGGCTTCGCTTCCACCAATATATATTATATTTTCCCCGTAATTCCCTAATTTATCACTTTTCCCCTTCTCATTGCCGGTGAGAAAAATGACTCTGTCTTAAGTTAAAGTAACACTAAGGAAAATTACATTTATAGCACTCAACATTATTCATTCTGGTCCCCTTCTCATGATATATTTTTATATTTCTTTTGAGTTGCGCTAAACCTGTTGGGGACATGTATTGCCAGGGTAACAGGAGGTCAGTTTTATAACTTTCGTTTCAGTAATAAAAATAAAAATAATAATAAAAATAATAATAATTGAAATATATTCTTCGAGTTATATGATTTTTATGATTTGAAATTTATTAAAATTATTTGCTCTTTCTTCTTTTTAATGGTATTAAATCTAATAAATTGTTTTCATGTTGTCATTAGTATTTTTTTCATTGACATTTTATAAAGCTTTATAATAAACTTGTACTGTTGTTGTATAATCTTTATTGATTTAGAACTTCCCAATGATGGTAAAAGTATGAAAAAATAATATTATATACTGTCAAGGACCCAGTCACAAGAGTTAAATTTTTCTCACCTTAGTTATAATATATAAAAAATTATCTAAACTCTTGTAGATTATAGTCTTAATATAACACATAATCGTAGTAGACACTAGCGGGTTTGATAATCGTAGGGGGCACTAGCGGGTTTGATAATCGTAGTAGACACTAGCGGGTTTGATAATCGTAGTAGACACTAGTGGGTTTGATAATCGTAGTAGACACTAGTGGGTTTGATAATCGTAGTAGACACTAGCGGGTTTGATAATCGTAGTAGACACTAGCGGGTTTGATAATCGTAGTAGACACTAGCGGGTTTGATAATCGTAGTAGACACTAGTGGGTTTGATAATCGTAGTAGACACTAGTGGGTTTGATAATCGTAGGGGGCACTAGCGGGTTTGATAATCGTAGTAGACACTAGTGGGTTTGATAATCGTAGTAGACACTAGCGGGTTTGATAATCGTAGTAGACACTAGCGGGTTTGATAATCGTAGTAGACACTAGTGGGTTTGATAATCGTAGTAGACACTAGTGGGTTTGATAATCGTAGGGGGCACTAGCGGGTTTGATAATCGTAGTAGACACTAGTGGGTTTGATAATCGTAGTAGACACTAGTGGGTTTGATAATCGTAGTAGACACTAGCGGGTTTGATAATCGTAGTAGACACTAGCGGGTTTGATAATCGTAGTAGACACTAGCGGGTTTGATAATCGTAGTAGACACTAGCGGGTTTGATAATCGTAGTAGACACTAGCGGGTTTGATAATCGTAAGAGATAACTGTGTATCAGATAATATTAGACACTAGTGTGTAAGTGAATCATAGTGAAGACTTATGCATCTCAAAACTATAATGAGCAACTGTACTTTAGAGATTCTTAATAGACAGCTTAGCACTAGACGTGAACGAGATAACTGCAAACCGTGCTTAGAGAAAATTGTTTTCTCACTTTTCGAGCTAGAAAAAGGCATTGTCGGTTGATAAAAGTGTCTTCATGTGCGGAGGATGACTATGATAATGGAGAAAATAAATATAGAGAATGAGCAACGATAAAACCTGAACCATCTTCATGATATAACAAGATATTCAGGCAAAGTTTGGTGCTCTCACAGGTATTTTTTCGACAAAATATTACACCCTGGCATACACAGGGTGTCCACATTGACGAATCTGGAGATTAACAGTACAGTAATTGGCAACATCATCGTTCGGATGTTTTATTGAGAGTATGAGTAACGAATTTAGAGCCGATATCAAAATGGCTTGCGCTCGGTGTGACGTGGTGGTACCTAGTTTACACTAGCGCACAACAAGTCCTTTAACAGTAACTAATAACATAACTCCACCACTTGTTAAACATGGATTTGACCGAGATATGAATAGCCGACATGGTTGGTTTATGATGTATTGTCGAGCAATATGGCAAACTGCGCAGAGGCAAGTGAGAGCCAATTGCTAACTAAATTAACCATCACTGATGTGTGTGTGTGTGTGTTTGTGTGTGTGTGTGTGTGTGTGTGTGTGTGTGTGTGTGTGTGTGTGTGTGTTTGTGTGTGTGTACTCACCATACTTAAAGGTATGTTTGGAGTCATGAAGAGACATCAGATGCCATAAATCACACACTGTTGTACGAAATTTTGAATAATTAGAGATATGGAACTGTAGAAGAGATTGAAAGGAAGAATATTATGAATACAGACTAGTGAATAGGAAATTATTTAGGAGTCGGTGAAATCATGGATGTTGAACTTTACGGTAAAGCAACATAAATTACGATTGATAACTGCAGTAAGAAGAGTTGGATAACCACAGAATGATTCAAATAATTTAGAAGACTGGCAGTGGGAAAGACAGAGATTTCATGGTTTAAACAGAAATGTAGAGAATTAACAAAAAAATTGCAAGAGGTCAATAGAAAAGTACGAAGTGAACAAGGATAGAGGAGACTTAATAAAGCAGAAGAGCAAGAAACAAATGTGACATAGCATGGAAGGCTGGAATGAAACCTGAGCTGCTTCTCAATTAAGTAAGGTAAACAACTGCAAGCATTAAGGTAATTATATTAGAGAGAGAAGGAATGCTTTCAGAGCAAAAGACATATAAAATGAGGACTTAAATAGAAGTATTAAGGAGGTTTTCAATGAGAAAAATTGCATGTTATCACAAGCAGGAGAAAGATTACGAACCAAATAATATAGGAGAGCACCATGAGAGCTCCTAAAATATTTATACCTCTTATGAATTATCTAGATATATTAAAGGCTAAAAAGACTGATAACGAATCTTGACAAGTAGTGAAAGAAGCATATGAGGTTTAGGAAAAATCTGTTTGCGATGATTTCCAATCTCTGGACAGAGGGCATCTACCAGACAGCTGAAAACACTCGCCATGTATAAAGAAAACCGACAAGATATGCTAAATTTCAAATCTGTCTCAGTAACGTGAATTCTCTGTAAAGTGATGGAAAAAATATTCAGAAAGAAAATGGTTAAATATCTGGAGAGAAAGGATATCAAAATGAAAACATAATGTTACAAGGGGAAAGAAACTCCTGCCTCATGTACCTTGAGTTTTATGAATCATAAAAAAAAAAAACACAAGAGAGAAAACATATAACACGGTACCTTACCTGAGACTGATTCATAAACTAGAGGAACAGACAGTGGAAAAGGAAAATTGATTCATAGGATGAAAAAAATCCCGAGGAACAAAAAACGGGGAGTAAGAAAATGTCAACCTGGGTAAGAGTGAAGTGTGGGATCCTCCATGGTTAGTATTTGACTCACTTCTATTACTAACATTTGAAAAACAATCTACCACTTTCTCATATATAGCATTTTGAAGATGTCTAGCAACTTATGAGAAGAATTTCAACAAGAAAACTTGAACAAGTTGCAAGACTGGGCAAACAACTGTCTACTAGAATTTAACCAAAAAAGTGCAAGATCTAGAAAGTTATAAAGGGTAAGAGAAGACATATGACATTATAGATAGGGATAGAAATAACCTAAGAACAAATACTACAATGAATATTTTATCAGAAGCACAAATTAAGCTCATTATCAGGGCAGCACCGCGGGTTCTATCCCCACCTGTGGTATTGTTTGTAAGGTTACCTAATTTCAGTCAGACTTTCACAAACCTACACGTAGTCCTTTTTAAAATACTTCTACATATCATATTTATTAAAGAGTATATTGTACAAGCATGTAGACCACATCCAGTTGCTCACAGACTTGCTCACTGGCTTGTTCACAGACTTGTTCACAGACTTGTTCACAGACTTGTTCACAGACTTGTTCACAGACTTGTTCACAGACTTGCTATGAGGTAAACAGCTAAAATAACTGAATCTAATATTTATGAAGCAGAACCAAGGGAAGATACGATTACATTTAACGTATTTATAATCATTAACAGGGTATATACAAAAACATTGTTTGATATGAAGAGTACAGGTAGGAGTTAGACACGGAAAATTACAATGAAAAATAACAAAAAAAAAAAAGCCACAATACAGTGACTGGAACGATGCACAAATAACCCGCACATAGACGAGAGGAACTTTTGACGTCGTCGTAAGTTCCTCTCTTCTATGTGCGGCTTATCTGTGTACAATGAAGAAGAACCACAAGTAGTTTATATAGCGTGGTTCTAAGTGCTCGAGGGCCAGCAGACATTTAATTAACTGTGGGCGTTAAATGCTGTACACGATTAAGAGTAAATGATATAAGGAATTTACACAGAGCTGCTGGACGTTGATGGACGGGACAATGGTTTCTAATGAGGTTTAAAATTTGATAATTTGTAAATTAGCCTTTTTAATTTACAATTAACATCATTAACAGTTGCAGAGTAATGTTAGCTAGACTCTGCTAATTGATAGCAATTATCATTGGAGATCAATATACAAACTGTTTATTGAATAATTGCTCAAACGTCAGTTATCGAAAGTGGAAGTGCTTATACGGTAATTAATGCAATTAAAGTCTGCTTTGTAACTGTCTTTGGAATAGAGACTAATAGTCAAACTATAGTTGATTGATAAATATTAGAGTTGGTAGTGACTACATTGGTGCAGCATAGGCATGCAACCCTTCTTTAAACGCAGAGAAAAAACACACAGACACATATTCAGAAAATGGGACGTGTAATCAAATTCTCTTCCGTTGCGAAAGGCATCCCCCTCAAGGAAGGTTCCTTGATGTTGGTGAGGGGCTCTTGATTTAGGGAATTGGATCTGTGCTCCAGTTCCCCGAATTAAGCCTGAATGCCTTCCACATCCCCCCCCCAGGTGCTGTATAATCCTCCGGGTTTAGCTCTTCCCCCTTGATTATAATAATAATAATGCAAAAGGCATCTCATAATTTATTAGGCCAAGCATCGCAGCCTAAGATTAATTTTTTTCCTATATCTTTGTTAATGTTGGAAGACAGAAAGAAGGTCAATAAGAGGACGGAGAAAGGAATTTATGAGCCTCTCACTATCATCATTCCCTTCATTTTCACTTCCTTCATTTCTTTCATTCTTCCCCCACACATTCCTATCTTCCTCTCTCTTTCCTCTCAACCTTTGTTCTTCTTTTCCTGCTATTTTTTTATCCTCATGAAGCTTCACATATAAAGAATAAAGTCAGTAGCTAAGGTCAACCACTAAACATTTTATAAAGATAGTTAGATTCTTAAAGAAATTTAGTTCAGAACGCAATATGCAACATATGTAAATTGTATAACCTTCATCATCGGCGTCCAGCTCCCATGTAACCAATCATAACATTTATTATGGCGGAAGATTTCTCTCACGGTATTGGAATATAGTAATTATAACTGAGATTACCAAAAGAGCGAATGAAGGAGGAAAAATACAGTATAATACTCTAGAAGTAAACATTGACACTCCCCTTTCCTGCCACACCCTCTACCAACCACCCCTTTCCTGCCACACCCTCTACCAACCACCCTTTCCTGCCACACCCTCTACCAACCACCCCTTTCCTGCCACACCCTCTACCAACCACCCCTTTCCTGCCACACCCTCTACCAACCACCCTTTCCTGCCACACCCTCTACCAACCACCCCTTTCCTGCCACACCCTCTACCAACCACCCCTTTCCTGCCACACCCTCTACCAACCACCCTTTCCTGCCACACCCTCTACCAACTACCCTTTCCTGCCACACCCTCTACCAACCACCCTTTCCTGCCACACCCTCTACCAACTACCCTTTCCTGCCACACCCTCTACCAACCACCCCTTTCCTGCCACACCCTCTACCAACCACCCTTTCCTGCCACACCCTATACCAACAACTCCTTTCCTGCCACACCCTCTACCAACTACCCTTTCCTGCCACACCCTCTACCAACCACCCTTTCCTGCCACACCCTCTACCAACCACCCTTTCCTGCCACACCCTCTACCAACAACTCCTTTCCTGCCACACCCTCTACCAACTACCCTTTCCTGCCACACCCTCTACCAACCACCCTTTCCTGCCACACCCTCTACCAACCACCCTTTCCTGCCACACCCTCTACCAACCACCCTTTCCTGCCACACCCTCTACCAACCACCCTTTCCTGCCACACCCTCTACCAACCACCCTTTCCTGCCACACCCTCTACCAACCACCCTTTCCTGCCACATCCTCTACCAACCACCCTTTCCTGCCACACCCTCAACCAACCACCCCTTCCTGCCACACCCTCTACCAACCACCACTTCTTGCCATCCTCAACCAACCACCCCTTCTTGCCACCATCAACCAACCACCCCTTCTTGCCATCCTCAACCAACCAACCCTTTCTGCCACCCTCAACCAACCCCACGTTCCTGCCGCCCTCAACCAACCAACCTTTCCTGCCACACCCTCAACCAACCACCCCTTCTTGCAACCCTCAACCAACCACCCCTTCCTGCCACACCCTCTACCAACCACCCCTTCTTGTAACCCTCAACCAACCACCCCTTCCTGCCACACCCTCAACCAACCACCCCTTCCTGCCACCCTCAACCAACCACCCCTTCCTGCCACACCCTCTACCAACCACCCCTTCTTGTAACCTTCAACCAACCACCCCTTCTTGCCACACCCTCTACCAACCACCCCTTCTTGCAACCCTCAACCAACCACCCCTTCCTGCCACACCCTCAACCAACCACCCCTTCCTGCCACACCCTCAACCAACCACCCTCTACCAACCACCCCTTCTTGCAACCCTCAACCAACCACCCCTTCCTGCCACACCCTCAACCAACCACCCTTTCCTGCCACCCTCAACCAACCACCCCTTCCTGCCACACCCTCAACCAACCACCCCTTCTTGCAACCCTCAATCAACCACCCCTTCCTGCCACACCCTTAACCAACCACCCCTTCCTGCCACCCTCAACTAACCTCTCGTTCCTGCCACCCTCAACCAACTAACCCTTCCTGCCACACCCTCAACCAACCACCCCTTCCTGCCACACCCTCAACCAACCACCCCTTCCTGCCACCCTCAACCAACCACCCCTTCCTGCCACACCCTCAACCAACCACCCCTTCCTGCCACACCCTCAACCAACCTTATTCTTCCTGCCACACCCTCAACGCCCCCTTCCTGCCACACCCTCAACGTCCCCTTCCTGCCACACCCTCAACGCCGCCTTCCTACCACACCCTCAAGCCCCCCTTCCTGCCACACCCTCAACCATCCCCAACTTTCTGCCGCACCCTCACGTTACCCCCTCGTCCTTTACTGCACGTATAAGTTCTGTCAAGCACCTTAACTACTGGGAACGCTTGGAAGACCTTGACTTGTACTCGTTGGAATGCAGGAGAGAGAGATATATCATAATCTACACTTGGAAAATCCTGGAAGGAATGGTCCCGAATCTGCACACACAAATCACTCCCTACAAAAGTAAAAGACTTGGCAGGCGATGAAAAATGACCCCAATTAAAAGTAGGGGCGCCATTGGTACACTAAGAGAAAACTTCATAAGTGTCCGGGGCCCAAGACTGTTCAACAGCTTCCCATCAAGCATTAAGGGAATTACCGATAAACCCCTGGCTGCCTTCGAGAGAGAGCTGGACAGACACCTAAGTCAGTGCCGGATCAGCCGGGCTGTGGCTCGTACGTTGGACTGCGTGCGGCCAGCAGTAATAGCCTAGTTGATCAGGCCCTGATCCACCGGGAGGCCTGGTCATGGACCGGGCCGCGGGGGCGTTGATCCCGGGAATTACCTCCAGGTAACCTCCTGCCACACCCTCAACCAACCCCCACTTCCTGCCACATCCTTAACCAACCCACCCATTTTTGCCACACCTTCAACCAACTCGCCCTTCTGAGCCATTTAGCTCTACATGGCAGGATATCTTCCAAGTCTAGCCTCGGAAAACAAGGGGACCTATTTCCTGAAATGTTCAACATATGCAAAGGCATGATATATGGAGCTTTGCTCAGACCTGTGGAACCCAATTGTCCTCAAAGATTTATTAAGTCGTACCATGAAATAAAGAAAGATCCTAGACTTCACCTTACGAAAGCTGACAAAGGAAATGTGATACTTATTATTGACAAGGTAGATTATAGTGGAAAACTGAACACATTATTAGAAGATAGAGATACTTACGTACCCCTTAATAAGAAACCACTGGACCAGGTTAATAGTTAATTTAATAAACAACATACAACCTTTCTGAGAGGTAATGAGGATTTAGTTAAACAGTTATCGACGAGATGTGCGACACATCCTTACATGTACGGTTTGATTAAATTTCACAAGCCCAGTTTTCCAGTCAGACCTATTATTAGTAGACTGAGGGGAGGTTTCCCGCGTGACTTGTCTTCCAGTTTAGATCGCCTGTCTGGGATTGTATTACACCCCAGTATTATAGCTCTATATCAAAACTCTCCCGGAATGTACGCTGATTATTGATGCTAGTGGTATTGTTCTTGTTTCTCATGAGTATTACATTTAAAAAATCGAGCTTTTGAGCCAAGTACATGAGATGCGTTGTTTTGTAAGAAGTTGCTGAAACTATAAGGTAAATAACAGTATCAACAGTCTTTCGAATCAGAATGTTATCTGTGTATTATCACTTTTTAATCGGAATACTACCTGAGAAGTATCTTAACAGTTTGGTGAATATAAATGCTGCTTGTAACTATCTCAACAGTCGGCTGCTTCACAAAAATGTTATCACCCTGGAAATACAATATTTTGTTGAATAATCGATGACATGCAAATGTGATTGTATTAAATTTGTCATTTCACTAAATCCTGTAAATCACGTGAAATTGATGTTTGATCATCCGGAATTAATTAAAATCTGACACTGAGTGGCGGTGTTGGAACCAGTTGTATTGAGAGAGAATAAATATATTTTGAATTCGTAATTAAATGTGTAAATGAAGAGGCTTATATATGTAAATGAAGGAGGCTGTCGAAAAATAAACAAGAGAGAAAATAAATAAATGTAAATAAATAAGAGAGTTCCATTATTGTTCACAGTGTGTCCACAATAACCAGATTCTTGTGTTAATATTGACTATATTCTTCACAGTACGTGTGCTGTAATCATTTACTTATTGTGGTAAATAATAACCAAGGTACTTAACGAATACTTAAAAGACGTTTCCTGGGGCCAACGTCCTTGCGGCCGGTCCCAAACGAGGCCGTCTGAAGCACCACAGCCTGATAAACATGGCTGTTGTTGTTGTCCGCACGTACTTCTAACTTATTAACCATAGCCCCCCTGAACAGGTGCTGTTTACAGGTACTTGTCCAGTTTTCGGTCAACAGTTCTTGCAGCACAACCATGTGGGGTGTTGATACAGGAGAGGTTGTCCATAGTTTGTATTCTATAACCACTTAGCGTTTATTTTTCATTTAATTAGGTTTAACATAATAAACAAGTAATAATATCATACTTTTAACTTTCAATCATCCTCTAACTCAAAAGAAGTGTTAGCGTAGCCCATTAACAGTGCCTTTTCTGTCATGTTAGAGATGACGGACATCCTGTTAACTGGTCTTCTAGCGTTTACAGATGCAGTCTTGTTGAAGTATCCCTTATACACAATATTCCTAATATATATCTTAGTCCTGGCTTGTTTGTGTAGATGCCTTCCCTTTTTTTAACCTGATTTTCATTTCTTCCTCTCCTGACTTCTCCTTTCCTATATTTTCTTTACTTTCCTGTCTTCTGGCTAGGCGGGTTATGTCCCGCCAGTATTTGCTCCTACATTCGTGGACCATTACCTTCCCTACAGTGCTCCTCTTTTCTCTTGTTCTTAGATTTTCTCCACTATTATTACTATTAATATCTCTTCGTTAAGTCTCCACTCTTTGGCTCTCTTCTCGCTATCTACCTTTTTATTGCCACAGTTATCCAGCTATCACTGTTGCACTATTTTTTCTACTTCCATTACTACTACAACTACTACTGTTGCTACTACTACCATCACCATTGCTACTATCACTTTATACTATTCCCTCCTCTCGTTACACTACTTCCGTCCAAAGCCTCCCCCCCCCTTATAAATTTTCTGGCTCCTTCCCTTCGCGCTTCTGTGTGACTAGTTAATGGTTTAAGTCGGACCAAATCGACGCCATAAGTAGAAAATATAATTACCGGATACCATATGTAATGATAAAAGACTAAGTTCTCAATATACACTCTGTGTACAAGAAATTCAGGGAAAAAAACAGAGGTGTCATACGCACAGTTGTCTCATCATCATACGAAAGTACATCATCTTCATAACAATCATCATAATCATCACTAAGATAACATCGTTTCTGTTCTTACTCTCAACATAGTATCCTTTAATTTCTTATTAAGCTTCCACACCAACTAACAAAAAACAGTAATTTTATTAGCAAAATAAAAATTAGAAATTGTAACATAGAATAATACTTATTAGTGAAATAATTAAATTATAGTAGCATGTAATAAATGTCTTAAAATTACTACTTAGAAATAGCTTAACTGATGCTGAATTAGGACATTTAAATATCAATAAACTAAATAGAAAATAATGAACTATAAGTCTTTGAAATATTTTTGACAAATGTTTGACAAATATCAACATCTATACCTCTGTTAGCTTGAAAGATCTCTCTGAAGATTGATGCCAGGAAACACGGAAAGGCGGAATTTCTTTTATGTCGCTACAAGTCCCTTGGATGCTTGACAGTTCTGGGCACATCCTCCGAGACACGTCGTCGTGAACTGTAAAATATATATCTTCTCGCGGAAAGGAACCACCACACCTGACTGGTTCCAGTTGGCTATCACACCGAACGGGCTATGACTACAACGATATCAGCTAGACTGTTTCGGCTCACAAGGGCCTACATACATCTTGTATTGTCACCTCCAGAAATATGAACCTCGTTTCTCTTACATCTTGTCCTCTTCCCTGGACACCAGACTACCTTCGAATGCATTTTATGAAGTCCTGGAAATTAAAACATCTATCACTTCGGGCATTATACGTCTCGTTGGAGTCAGGGCAGATCGCATCGGACACAACAGAATAAAGTATCACTCGTCCGGCCTGACTTCTAAACCTGACTACAGGATTTTCTTGTGTGTCTTTGTAGCTCTTCCTCAGCAGCTGCTCACGAGGCTCAGTTGTTGTAGAGGCTGCTGAGAAGATACAATTTTTTTTAAGAAGTTGTTGACGTGGTACAGTTGTCCCAGCCTTCTGATGTGGTACAATTGTTCGAGCAGATGCTGACGAGGTACAGTTTTCCAAACAGCTGTTGACAAGGAACAGTTGTCCCAACAGCTGCTAAAGAAGTACGATTGTCTCAACAGCTGCCGACGAGGTCAGTTGTCCCAACAGCTGCTGACGAAGTGCAGTTGTCACAATAACTTCTCTGGTAGTATTAGGCTGCATGTGTGAACATTTTTTTCAGCGCTCTCAAGAAAAATTCGAAAATTTATGAAAATGAGTTATTCATATAGAAAAATAGCTTAACTCTTTGGCAACACAATGGTACAAGAATCAATTTTCTACAACGTTTCTACAAGAAATTATAGTCATTTATATCAGGTATGGTGACGGCGATGTAGGTAGCGCGTCTGTTCTCAACCTATGTATTTTTTGGAATTTTTTCCTTGTTTTTTATTGCTTTTTCTTTGCATTATTCTTTCTAATATAATAATTGATTATTTGGCATCATATAAGAGTAGTTGGAGCTTATCAATAGACGTCTAGCCTATCGGGAAGCACCTAGGTACACTCGGCAGTGATCCCTCTCCAGAGAGTGCCAGGTGAAATCACTTCATTATTACGCTTATATCAGCTTATATATTAACTATACGGCTTATTTATCTATCAGAATTGATCTAATATGATATAATAATCACTGTAAATAACAAACAAACATGTTATATACTCTAGACTGAATAAAATAGGCCATAATATAGCGAGAGTCCACCAGCAATATTTCGATATAAAAAAGTTACTCCTCGTCTCCATGTTGTATTGTTTGGTCTGTGAGTGAGAGAAAACGATGTTTTGAAGAGGATAACTGCACTAGAACATCAGTTTACTAAGAAATACACCGAAACAAACGCGATTTTCGTGAAAAAAGAAATTTTTTTTTGACGGTAGGCCTACCGGCGTTCTAGGCCTATATCTCCGAAGTAACTTATTCACTTATTTCGCGGACCTCAACCATTATTAATGATTGTATTGAAATGATTTTCACAGTCAATATAAAACAAAGTGTGTTTTAATTTTTAACGATGGATTTTTTGGAATATCTCAAATATTTTTGATTTTGTGGGGGGTAAAAGGCAGATATTTTGGTGAATGCCAAAAATTCTGTCAAATGTATTTTTTTTTACCATGATAATAAGATATATTAGATGAAATGGCAACGTAAAAGATTCGTGCTAGTTGTATTCTAACAGTTGGGAATGTCGGAAGTGCCACTCGTAGTGCCAATTTGTCAGGGGATGCTGCCATATATCAAAATTATGTTAATATTTTTTTTCTATGTTGTTTGTTGGCCAATCATACTGAAACTTTGTCACATTAAACTATATATGCACCTCTAAAAGTACACCAAAAATAAAATAAATCGGTTGAAAACAAAAAAAAAAAATATAATCCCACTCTCCCCCCTTAGTGTTCCAGCAGTTGTTAAAGAGGCAAAATTGTTTCAACAGCTGCTGACCAGGAACAGCTGTACCAAACGTTTATGACAATGTACAACTGATGAGTTATGAGTTATTTTACATGACTCAAATATTAGTTACTCACATATCCGTGATGGTTTAGTTAATGCTTAATTGCCGGTGTCAGAACTAATTGTTTGCACTCCTTGTAATAATACCGAGTCAGTCCCGGGAGCCAGCAGATCACTCTCCAAGGAAACTCGTTGATGACGCATTTCACCATGTGCATCAATAACTGACCACTACGTAGAAAGAGTACTCATGAGATACACAGTAAACAGAGTACCAAGTTGATCAAGGGTACCCTTAAGGAAAGTAACCCTCCATGCTGCACTGCAAATTACCATGTCGCCCGTGGAAGTTGATTTGTCATGCAATATTGTTCATGGAACCTTGAAAACGCCTCAGAGTAATGATGATCAAACGACAGTCAGAGAACCAATTATGAAGTGCTCATTCCAACACTAACGGCGACATCGAAAGGAAGTGCGAATAACGAGTGTTCAAACTCGTTCCAAGAACTCTCCCAAAGAGGAAGTGATTAAAAAATATTAACTATATCCAGTTACCATCTCTCTCCCTCCCCCCGTCCTTGCTTCTCTCCTTCCCTCCAGCCACCCTACCTCTTTACCTTCAAAATATTTACCCACCCTCATTGCTTCCCACTCTTACTACCTTCCTCTCAATTTCCCACCCTCACTATCTCCATCCCAATTTCCCACCTTCCCTACCTCGCTCTATGCTTTCAACGCTCTCTTCCAATTTCCTCCCTTCCATATCTTCCTCCCAACTTCTAATAACTTGCCACCCTCATGACTTCCCTTCCTCCCAAACTCCATCCTTTTCAACTTCCAATCCTCCCTGCCATCCTTCCAATTTTAATTTCCCATGCTTCCATGTCTCCTTTGCATTGTCCCACTCGCTTTGTCCCACTCACTGCTTTTCATCATCCTACCCTCCTTATCTGCCTTCCTCTCAGTTGTGTCCCTCCCTGTTAACTTCTCTTCCTCTCAACATTCAACTCGATCTCCTTCATTCACAACTTCCAGCTCACCTTCCCTCCAAACTCCAAGCTTTCCCTCCTATGTGCCTACCTTCCTTTATTCCTCCCCTCCCACCTTTCTCCCCTTAATCTTTCCCGCTCTCCTTCTTGTAATCTGACTCATCTCCATCCTCCCTTCCTTCTTCTTGAACTCCATCCCTTCCTGTTTCACGCCCTTCCTAGTTCCTCCTTACACTGATGTATTTCAGTCAATAAACACATCGCAGTGTATGTTCATGTGTCGTTTTAATCTATCTGGAGATAAGTAACTCAGGGGCAAAGCCAGCCAACCTGGGCTCCGGGACTAGGCTCATTGTCGGTCTGCCTTCATTAAGCCCAGGCCTCACAAAGGCTATATTACGTTGAAACATAACCTGAGGTTGCTATCATTTATAACTAGTGTATATGTATGTCTGCGAAAACGCATGTTCCCAAGCAAACCATACCACGGGCGGGGTTAGAACCCGCGATCTGAGTATCAAAAAACTCCAGACCGACGCGTTAGCCACTGGGCCAGCTAGCCACAATAAAAATTCACCCAACTCGGTATATTTATACACCATAGGAAGGTTAGCATAGGCACCACTGTGACCACAAATGCAAGTTTTTACAGAAGAATCTCCAGGTAGCGTAGTATGACGATGCTAGGTGAAAGATTTCCCTCGAGTTGTATTGAACTCACACTGATCAGTGATATTGTTAAAAATATATATGAATTTTTCTTTTATCGAAGTTTGCTCTCCCGTTTACTTCATAAAAACAGATGGACTGATCTTACTGAAATTCCTAAGAGTTCTTTTCCTGCGTAAAGTCATAAGGAATAAAGCCTAATAAAAAAATAATAATTTTTTTGTAAATTCAGCTTAGCATTTAATATTTATTTTGGGTTCAGTATAAAAATAAAATCTGGGCAGCTAAATGGAATTATGTAAATGTTTACACGGTAAGGAAATTTGATGTTTCAAAGGTCTGTTATTTTTTCAGTTTGATAGTCGAATTTCTGACTGGTCCAGAAATGTAAGAATAATATTTTAAAACTTATAATAATAAAATTTTCAAATTATAGATTTCGAAGGACACTGAAGCAATAAATATCCCTCTTAGTAGAACATTCTAATGCTAAATATTTGAAGGCGACCAGATGAAGCATTTTTCGGTTATACAATGGAAAGCAATGAATACAAGTTATTTAATACCTACCTGGAGTCTACCTGGAGGGTATTCCGGTGATCAACGCCCCCGCGGCCTGGTCCACGACCAGACCTCCCGGTGGATCAGGGCCTGATCAACGAGGCTGTTACTGCTGGCCGCACGCAGTCCAACATACGAACCACAGCCCGGCTGATCCGGCACCGAATTTAAGTATCTGTCCAGCCCGTTCTTGGAGACAACCAGGGGTCTAATGGTAATGCCTCTTATTGATGGTGGGAAGCTGTCAGTTTATTAGCAAATCTGCGCTGAAAAACAACAACAGAGAAGCCTAGCCCAGCCATTTCACCGGAGGTAATACAAAATCATTACAGAAATTAAATAAGCAAATTGGCACCTTCAAACACTAGTAACATTTCGAACCCTCTTCTATGATTCACCAGTGATGTATGTTTGATACCGATTAGAAGAGGTTTTCTTAAGCTTATGCACAGAAACAAAATTTTGGGAATGGGCTATAGACCATTGATCATGCATGGAAAGAAAAAAAAAAGGTGTCTAAAACGTGCACTAGTTACATTACGCCACTCATGATAATTTTAAATTAGTTTTTCAAGCTATAGACGAAAACTAACCAGGAAGAAAAGCAGACTGAAGGTGAGAATGCACCGAAAATAGGAAATTATAGAGTTCGTTAAACCCGGTAAATTAATACGTCATAGAGTCGAGACGTAGCAACATTTCTCAGTTTTCTTTTCAAAGTTTCTTTCTATTTAAAATTTTCCACAAATCTATAAGATGAAAAATAACGGGTTACGTTCACAAAACTAATATTTTTACAATTTCTTCAATAATACTTGCAAATTGGCATTCACACAGCCGAAAATCGACACAAAACAAAATTATAATTAAATTACATCAGCTTATGAGGCTTGTGCTCAAGATTTTAACTACATCAGTACTTTTAAATTTACATCTATACACAATAAACTTAAGTAAAAGGGCACAAATGCAACTAATGTGACATTTTATTGTTGCAACGTTTCGCTCTCCAGGAGCTTATCAAGCCGTAAGGTCTTGATAAAGCTCCTGGAGAGCGAAGCGTTTCCACAATAAAATGTCACATTAGTTGCATTTGTTTCCTTTCTACCAATATTAATACACAATAAAGTTACTGCTTACTATCACTGGTGAAAGCCAATGTACCTCAAGTCATTGTTACGCACTGTGTGCTGCACAAGTATGCGTTGGCAACAAAAACCTTGCCTCCGAAATTGGCAGAAGTAATTAAAATTGTAGTGGAATGTTTCAACGTGCGAAATAGTGCTATGAAGCATCGTATCTTCAAAGAGCTGTGTAATGAATTGGGCTCTGAATTCGACGTACTTCTGTAATATTCTAACGTTCGGTGGTTATCCCGGGAAACGTGCTGAATCGTGTTTTTGCCTTGCGTGTGGAATAAGCCCTGTTTGTTCATTCTCGTTTTGGCGTACATGGCCGATATCTTCGATGCTCTCAATCATCTCAGTCGTCAGATGCAGGGTGGTGGAGCCTACAGCATCGAAGCGGAAGAAAACCTGAAGACAATTCAAAATAGCTACTGTTATGAAAACGACGAACAGAGAATGATAACTTCGCAAGCGTTTTCCTGCTGGACGACTGTGTAAGTAATATGGAAGATGTGTCTGGAATCGGAGACATATCTGTACCCGGGGAACTAAAGCAAGCAATTGCCATGCACTTAGATGAGCTCGCAGTCTCTCGACGGATACTTCCCCACCAGAGAGTCATATCCAGCATGGGCGAGACAGCCGTTCACGTTCAATGTTGCAACAACAGATGTCAATGATGAATACCCCGACGAAATCATTGAACTTCAGCAGAGCCAGGATCAAAAGCAACTCTTCAGAACAGCGCTCTCAACGTTTTGGTGTCACCAAATCGTAGCGTTCCCTCCTATTGCTAGAAAGTCCTTCAGATACTCACGCCATTTGTTAGAACGTATCTTTGCGAACAATCCTTTTCGAGGATGGTAGACATCAAAACGAAGAAAAGGAGCAGACTTTATTGCGAAAATGATATGAGGGTGACACTTGGCAAGGTGATGCCGCGCATTTCTGAACTTGTCTCTGAAAGGCAACAACAAAAGTCACGGGAGTAAGACACATGTGCAACATCTGGGTATCTTTATTGTAGACGTTTCGCCATCCAGTGGCTTTATCAATACAAATTCTAGGACATAACTTGAAGACAGTAGAACTATGTACAGAATACAAATTCTAGGACATAACTTGAAGACAGTAGAACTATGTACAGAGTTCTACTGTCTTCAAGTTATGTCCTAGAATTTGTATTGATAAAGCCACTGGATGGCGAAACGTCTACAATAAAGATACCCAGATGTTGCACATGTGTCTTACTCTCATCTTGTCGGTATTATATACCATTCGTACACAACAAAAGTCACACTGATTTGCAGTTCCGTTTGAAATCCTATTTCATTTATCCAATTACGAAGGGTGCGGTGAATACACGGATGAAACTTGCGAGGCTCAGTACCTCTAACAAGGTTAAGAACCACTACTCGAACCTGAGCCTCATTATCCTCGTAAAAACTTTCCACCGTCTTCAGCAAATTTAGACAGAAAAACGTAATATGTTTGCTAGTAGATTTTTAAATATTACTGTCATAAGCAAACTGAAAATAAGAAAAAAATGTAGATCGTTAAAACTTTAGTGAATAGATAATGCTGCATTTTATTTTATTAAAAAAAAAGAAAAAAAATATGTAATTTCAACATTCAGCCTAGTCTTCAAAGGTAAATAGAGAGGACTTAAAGCTTCTGTTTTCGAGCCTTATCTTCAGAAATCGAAACTTATTTTCTGCAAATTAATCAATGATCATATCAAAACCAATCTTTGCATATTCGTGTTAAATTAAAAGTAACGTCAGATACTTCAATCATATCTTCTCAAGGTTGAATGTAAGATATATTTTTTAGCAATTTCAATTTAGAAAGACTTCTCTCGCATGAAGAAAAAGACAAAAAAGTACAGTCAAGAGATTCTCAAACCTTGACAAGCCTGGCAGAGATTCACAGAAATCAGATTTCACAATAAACTCCAGAAGCTGCAATGCCGTCTGTTTCAAAGCCTCTTCAACACTGATTGTGGCAGCCTTCCAGAAGCCTCCGAAGTAGTCCGATGTCCGCGCTAATATCTTCATCATATAGACTCATCAGGATGGATATAGACTCATTAGAGAATATACAGAGAAGAATGACTAAAATGATTTACTGTGTAAGGAATCTTCCGTATGAAGATAGGACTTAAAGCCTTAAATCTCCACTCTCTGAAGAGACGTAGAATGAGGGGGAGATATCATTAAAGTGTATAAGTGGATGACGGGCATAAACAAAGGAGATATTAATAAAGTACTGAGGGTGTCGAACCAGGTGAGCAGAAATAATGGATTTAAGTTGGATAAATTTAGATTTAGAAAAGACATAGGTAAGTACTGTCTTTCTAACAGAGTTACGGATGCGTGAAACAATCTTCTCAGTAGGGTGATAGACGCTAGGACCTTGGGTAGCTTTAAGAAGAGATTGGACAAATATATGAGTGGGAGGGGCTGGGTTTGATTGTTGTCATTGGGTACGGGAGTTAATTTTTGGGTTGCTTTGGGTAGAGGTCGTTTTGATAAGGACCTGCCTTGTATGGACCAATAGGACTTCTGCTGTGTTCTTATGTTACCATTGAATTCATGGAATGTCTGAATAAAATTTGGAATTTGCTTACGAATATCTTCTTTTGTTTAACCTGCCAAAGTGTTTAGCTGTATAACAGCGAGTATTGGCTAAATTTGAACTAGTACTTCAGAAAGAGTCACTTATTCTTGATGAAGTCGTCAAGACATTCAAGCAGCCGTTTTTTACTTCCTCCTGCAATGCCAGACAGCATCCTTTACTGTCTTTCCTAGCATCCTTCTTTCTGAGCTTTGCTTTTTCACTCAATAAAAGTGTTCATTTCTTCACACTCTTCAGTTGCACAGTTTCA
The DNA here is from genome assembly GCF_038502225.1 of Cherax quadricarinatus. Classification (NCBI taxonomy): domain Eukaryota; kingdom Metazoa; phylum Arthropoda; class Malacostraca; order Decapoda; family Parastacidae; genus Cherax; species Cherax quadricarinatus. The sequence continues at coordinate 248,973 of NW_027195234.1, forward strand.
CTGCGCTGATCTTCAGGAAGATGAGATTTCTTGCATGACTTCGCACCAGAAAGATAATTCAGGAAAGAGAAATCACATACAGCAGATAGCAAAATCTGAGCTATTAATACCTGTGTCCACATTTTTCTGGGGATTACTCAGTACCTGAAAGGATGAGGTCATCTTTACAAACTTTTCCTTCATTGGGTTCATATTGAAGTCACTCATGAAGTACCTCCAGATAAGAGTGTTCCGTAAAAGTTTAGATAATGATCTACACAAGGCATAAACGAAGACTTTGGATTAATTTCTCTGAGCTTTGATTGAATACCATTTTAAATCCCAGATATAGTTTCAGCGTTGTCATATCCCTGACCACGACAGGGATATGAGCAGTGGCCTTTCCAGCAACAGGGAAGAGGCTTCAAGTTTGTCACATTCATTATGGACGTATCTAATAACTTCACATACATCATCAGGGTGGGAATCCATCAGAAGTGCTGTCTAAAAAATTAAATGCTTTTCTGTCTTTATATCAGCCTCTATTTTCTCTTTGGTGATGATATGCTACTCTCCTATCAAATGGATTAGGATGCTTAATCCTAATCCACAGCAGTTCATAGTTTCCTTTGTTGATGACATCTACTCTTTATGACAACGACAAGTTTCAACCATACTCCCAAGGACGTCCATTTTCCCAGGCATGACAGACGTTACTAGGAAACCTCATAATAAGACACCTTTGGGTTTGGGTTCCACCGTGCTTGCAATCCAGTAGCTAATCTACATGTCGCAACTCCTTTATGCAGCGAGAAAACGTTTGACTGAGCTTAAACCATTTATGTTTTCTAAACATACTCGTCATTTAGCGAAGCCTTATAGTAGAATGCAATGGTCAGCTGTCGACCATTCCCGATGGATTTCTCTCCTTGTCTTCGAACTCCACTCGAAGGTCCTCCTCAGTTTTCGTAGGATTCACTTTCCCTCTCAATAAGATCAACTCTCAAGTCATTTGGAACTGGAAGTGGCCAAGAGGAGGTATCAGAATGAAATGAAAATGTATTCGTTTCTTCATCAGTCTTTCTCCTGCTGGTGTGGACTTTTCCTGGCGTCTCCTTCGTCTTCACAAGATTCACCAGACTGAATAGCTTCAGGATTTTATCGAAATGCACTTGATGCTGAAGGCTTCATATGCTTCAAAATTGATCCAGACACTGCCAGAGCCTCCTATTGTCTTGCCTCTTCGTTACTCTATGTTGAAATCCAGCTGGCCGATTTTGCAACGGATGTTTTCTGCAAAATTTCAAAATCAAGAAGTATAATGCATGAAATATTGTGAATTGAAATACATTTACTGGAGAAATTGTTTATTAAAATTATTGTAGATGAATGGTTCGTAGATGAATGGTTCAGAGAACCGACATTATTATTATCATTACTATTATAATTATTATGATTATTATTGTTATTATTATTCTTCTTATTTTTGAGTGTGCCCACACAGTGATCATCATGTATATACAAAAGTGTTTATAACATCATGGAGATGAATTTACTGTTTACTGTGTAATTTTTCATCACCATGATATTGTTAACACCAGCACTTGAAATACTGTTACAATGTAGAATCTCAGTGTGGAGAGATCAGCACTTGGAATGCCAGTTGCAGCTGGCTATCTAGGCTCAACACACTCATGGCTATAAAACATTCGAATGTGGATGTAATTTTCATAAAACATGAACTTTCTCGTTTGTGCATTTCTTATTGCTAAATTTAATTATATATTTTATAGAGGAAATAGTCTTTAAGCATTTATATTAGATCGAACACTTTATTGTTTTTTACCTGACGAATTTTTTCATTTGGTATTTCAACTCTCCCAGTGGTGTCCCCATTCTAGCTGTCACCTGCGGCAAACTGCTCCCTCGCTTCCCTTTTCCCATAGTACGCCACAGCCTGACCTAACTCTTGGCTTCCCTGCTAGTGGAGAATGTTTTTGAGGAGTCCATAACGAAAAAATCACGTTTTTCTCCAATATACATTATATATATATATATATATATATATATATATATATATATATATATATATATATATAAATTATATATATATATATATATATATATATATATGTATATATACATATATATATATATATATATATATATGTATATATATAAATATATATATATATATATATATATTATATATATATATATATATATATATATATATATATATATATATATATATATATATATATATATATATATATATATATATATATATATATATTATATATATATATATATATTATATATATATATATATATATATATATATATATATATATATATATATATATATATATATATATATATATATATATATATATATGTCGTGCCGAATAGGCAGAACTTGCGATCTTGGCTTAAATAGCAACGCTCATCTTGCCATATACGACAAGTGAAAATTTGTGTATGCAATAATTTCGCCAAAATCATTTTAAACCTAACGAAAAAAATATATTTCACTGTGTTTGTTTAGTATTAAATTATTGTAAACAAATCTAAAATATAGTTAGTTGGGTTAGGCTAAAATAAATTGCGCTTGTTTTAATAAGGTTAGGTAAGTTTTCTAAGTTCCTTTTGGTGCAAAATTATAAATTTTTACGTCAATATTAATGAAAAAAATATATCTTTAAACGTATAAGAGAAAATTTTAGAAAGGACTTAATTTTAAATGAGTTCTTGCTAATTGACTAGTTTTACATATTCGACACGACATATATTATATATATATATATATATATATATATATATATATATATATATATATATATATATATATATATATATATATATATATATATATATATATATATATATATATATATATATATATATATGGAGCAAGGGGCTAGTAACCTCTTCTCCTGCATATATTACTAAATGACTAAATGGAAAAGGAGAAACGTTCGTTTTTCCTTTTGGGCCACCCCGCCTCGGTGGGATACGGCCGGTGTGTTGAAAGAAAGATTATATATATATATATATATATATATATATATATATATATATATATATATATATATATATATATATATATATAGGTAGTAGGTTGGTAGACAGCAACCACCCAGGGAAGTACTACCGTCCTGCCAGATGACTGTGAAACAGAAACCTGTAACTGTTTTGCATGATGGTAGGATTGCTAGTTTCTTTTTCTGTCTCATAAACACGCTAGATAACAGGGATATCTTGCTACTCCTACTTACACTTTGGTCACACTTCACAGACACGCACATGCATATATATATATACATACATCTAGGTTTTTCTCCTTTTTCTAAATAGCTCTTGTTCTTCTTTATTTCTTCTATTGTCCATGGGGAAGTGGAAAAGAATCTTTCCTCTGTAAGCCATGCGTGTCGTATGAGGCGACTAAAATGCCGGGAGCAATGGGGTAGTAACCCCTTCTCCTGTAGACATTTACTAAAAAAGAGAAGAAGAAAAACTTTATAAAAGTGGGATGCTTGAATGTGCGTGGATGTAGTGCGGATGACAAGAAACAGATGATTGCTGATGTTATGAATGAAAAGAAGTTGGATGTCCTGGCCCTAAGCGAAACAAAGCTGAAGGGGGTTGGGGAGTTTCAGTGAGGGGAAATAAATGGGATTAAATCTGGAGTATCTGAGAGAGTTAGAGCAAAGGAAGGGGTAGCAGTAATGTTGAATAATCAGTTATGGAAGGAGAAAAGAGAATATGAATGTGTAAATTCAAGAATTATGTGGATTAAAGTAAAGGTTGGATGCGAGAAGTGGGTCATAATAAGCGTGTATGCACCTGGAGAAGAGAGGAATGCAGAGGAGAGAGAGAGATTTTGGGAGATGTTAAGTGAATGTATAGGAGCCTTTGAACCAAGTGAAAGAGTAATTGTGGTAGGGGACCTGAATGCTAAAGTAGGAGAAACTTTTAGAGAGGGTGTGGTAGGTAAGTTTGGGGTGCCAGGTGTAAATGATAATGGGAGCCCTTTGATTGAACTTTGTATAGAAAGGGGTTTAGTTATAGGTAATACATATTTTAAGAAAAAGAGGATAAATAAGTATACAAGATATGATGTAGGGCGAAATGACAGTAGTTTGTTGGATTTTGTATTGGTAGATTAAAGACTGTTGAGTAGACTTCAGGATGTACATGTTTATAGAGGGGCCACAGATATATCAGATCACTTTCTAGTTGTAGCTACACTGAGAGTAAAAGGTAGATGGGATACAAGGAGAATAGAAGCATCAGGGAAGAGAGAGGTGAAGGTTTATAAACTAAAAGAGGAGGCAGTTAGGGTAAGATATAAACAGCTATTGGAGGATAGATGGGCTAATGAGAGCATAGGCAATGGGGTCGAAGAGGTATGGGGTAGGTTTAAAAATGTAGTGTTAGAGTGTTCAGCAGAAGTTTGTGGTTACAGGAAAGTGGGTGCGGGAGGGAAGAGGAGCGATTGGTGGAATGATGATGTAAAGAGAGTAGTAAAGGAGAAAAAGTTAGCATATGAGAAGTTTTTACAAAGTAGAAGTGATGCAAGGAGGGAAGAGTATATGGAGAAAAAGAGAGAAGTTAAGAGAGTGGTGAAGCAATGTAAAAAGAGAGCAAATGAGAGAGTGGGTGAGATGTTATCAACAAATTGTGTTGAAAATAAGAAAAAGTTTTGGAGTGAGATTAACAAGTTAAGAAAGCCTAGAGAACAAATGGATTTGTCAGTTAAAAATAGGAGAGGAGAGTTATTAAATGGAGAGTTAGAGGTTTTGGGAAGATAGAGGGAATATTTTGAGGAATTGTTAAATGTTGATGAAGATAGGGAAGCTGTGATTTCGTGTATAGGGCAAGGAGGAATAACATCTTGTAGGAGTGAAGAAGAGCCAGTTGTGAGTGTGGGGGAAGTTCGTGAGGCAGTAGGTAGAATGAAAGGGGGTAAGGCAGCCGGGATTGATGGGATAAAGATAGGAATGTTAAAAGCAGGTGGGGATATAGTTTTGGAGTGGTTGGTGCAATTATTTAATAAATATATGGAAGAGGGTAAGGTACCTAGGGATTGGCAGAGAGCATGCATAGTTCCTTTGTATAAAGGCAAAGGGGATAAAAGAGAGTGCAAAAATTATAGGGGGATAAGTCTGCTGAGTATACCTGGTAAAGTGTATGGTAGAGTTATTATTGAAAGAATTAAGAGTAAGACGGAGAATAGGATAGCAGATGAACAAGGAGGCTTTAGGAAAGGTAGGGGGTGTGTGGACCAGGTGTTTACAGTGAAACATATAAGTGAACAGTATTTAGATAAGGCTAAAGAGGTCTTTGTGGCATTTATGGATTTGGAAAAGGCGTATGACAGGGTGGATAGGGGGGCAATGTGGCAGATGTTGCAGGTGTATGGTGTAGGAGGTAGGTTACTGAAAGCAGTGAAGAGTTTTTACGAGGATAGTGAGGCTCAAGTTAGAGTATGTAGGAAAGAGGGAAATTATTTCCCAGTAAAAGTAGGCCTTAGACAAGGATGTGTGATGTCACCGTGGTTGTTTAATATATTTATAGATGGGGTTGTAAGAGAAGTAAATGCGAGGGTCTTGGCAAGAGGCGTGGAGTTAAAAGATAAAGAATCACACACAAAGTGGGAGTTGTCACAGCTGCTCTTTGCTGATGCACTGTGCTCTTGGGAGATTCTGAAGAGAAGTTGCAGAGATTGGTGGATGAATTTGGTAGGGTGTGCAAAAGATGAAAATTAAAGGTGAATACAGGAAAGAGTAAGATTATGAGGATAACAAAAAGATTAGGTGATGAAAGATTGGATATCAGATTGGAGGGAGAGAGTATGGAGGAGGTGAATGTATTCAGATATTTGGGAGTGGACGTGTCAGCGGATGGGTCTATGAAAGATGAGGTGAATCATAGAATTGATGAGGGGAAAAGGGTGAGTGGTGCACTTAGGAGTCTGTGGAGACAAAGAACTTTGTCCTTGGAGGCAAAGAGGGGAATGTATGAGAGTATAGTTTTACCAACGCTCTTGTATGGGTGTGAAGTATGGGTGATGAATGTTGCAGCGAGGAGAAGGCTGGAGGCAGTGGAGATGTCATGTCTGAGGGCAATGTGTGGTGTGAATATAATGCAGAGAATTCGTAGTTTGGAAGTTAGGAGGAGGTGCGGGATTACCAAAACTGTTGTCCAGAGGGCTGAGGAAGGGTTGTTGAGGTGGTTCGGACATGTAGAGAGAATGGAGCGAAACAGAATGACTTCAAGAGTGTATCAGTCTGTAGTGGAAGGAAGGCGGGGTAGGGGTCGGCCTAGGAAAGGTTGGAGGGAGGGGGTAGAGGAGGCTTTGTGTGCGAGGTGCTTGGACTTCCAGCAGGCATGCGTGAGCGTGTTTGATAGGAGTGAATGGAGACAAATGGTTTTTAATACTTGACGTGCTGTTGGAGTGTGAGCAAAGTAACATTTATGAAGGGGTTCAGGGAAACCGGCAGGCCGGACTTGAGTCCTGGAGATGGGAAGTACAGTGCCTGCACTCCGAAGGAGGGGGTGTTAATGTTGCAGTTTAAAATCTGTAGTGTAAAGCACCCTTCTGGCAAGACAGTGATGGAGTGAATGATGTTGAAAGTTTTTCTTTTTCGGGCCACCCTGCCTTGGTGGGAATCGGCCAGTGTGATAATAAATAAATATATATATATATATATATATATATATATATATATATATATATATATATATATATATATATATATATATATATATGTATATATATATATATATATATATATATATATATATATATATATATATATATATATATATATATATATATATATGTATATATATATATATATATATATATATATATATATATGTCGTGCCGAATATGTAAAACTGATCAATTAGCAAGAACTCATTTAAAATTAAGTCCTTTCTGAAATTTTCTCTTGTACGTTTAAAGATATATTTTTTTCATTAATGTTAATGTAACAAATTTTAGTTTTGCACCACAAGAACCTTAGAAAACTTACCTAACCTTATTATAGCAAGAGCAATTTATTTTAGCCTAACCCAACTAAATATATTTTAAATACGTTTACAATAATTTAGTACTAAACAAACACAATCAAATATATTTTTTTCGTTAGGTTCAGAATGATTTTGGCGAAATTACTGCATACACAAATTTTCACTTGTCCTATAGGCAAGATGAGCGTTGCTGTTTAAGCCAAGATCGCAATTTCTGCCTATTCGGCACGACATATATATATATATATATATATATATATATATATATATATATATATATATATATATATCTATATATATATATATATATATTTGTGTGTGTGTGTGTGTGTGAGTGTGTGTGTGTGTGTGTGTAGAACAACCAAGCCACTTGGGGATGAAAATCTTTTCGCCTGTTGGTAGGCTGTTTTGGTGTTCAAGGTTGTGAAGCAGCTACCCATGCATGTGGATATATCTGTCAAATGTCTTAGGAAATTTTCCATGTATATAAAAAATAGCTGACTCATTTAAAGAGGAAACATCAGTAGTTTATCCAAAAGGAAGACGGCTATGGTTTATCTATCCCACAAGATTTTGAGACAGATGCAGATGTAACCTTCAAAACCAGCAGTAAAAAACACCCTAATTACTCGATGTGGCACTTAAGACACTCCATGGCGTTCATGTAGGATCCCGGTTTTAGACCACCCAAGCTATAAACCAATCTAATTTCAAAAAGCTGCCACTGTTATTTCGAAATGAATATGTGTCATGTTATAATTGTTAATTCTATAATATTCCGTTCAATCCAAGTGGAACAAGGGACGATGACTCTGGCTTCCGACCAGTTGGCACAGACTCTAAGAGGCTGAAAATCGCATTTGATTCCTGGGAAGTCCGTAGTAATATCCTAACATCTAGAGATTTGCCAGTTTGTCCTAAATAAAATAAGCTGCACCCATTATGACCAATTCTGTACACACCACCAACACATTGTTGAGAAGAATTCTTCATCAAGATGCTTTTAAAACTGTGAATTCTTAAAAACCACTTGTACGTTAAATCTTTTAAAAACATTTAGCAGGACAGATGTATTCTCATTGTATGGCAGAGCCAACCCATTCATGATCTGAGGGGTTATCCTAGGTTCATACCTATGATAATTTTTTCTAGCTACCAGCAACGCTGATTCCACGAAATCCCTCGCGTACCACAGGATCGTGGAAATATTAAATATTTTCCTATTTTTTTTTCATCGAGAAACTCAGGGTTGCATATTCGGTAAGCTCTCAGAAACATGATGAGAATGAAATTTCTTTGTATTCTCGTCCCATGGTTGGAATAATAGTGAATGTATAAACACACATTAGTGGTCCTCCAATATACTGAAAACTGCAACTTTCTATCAAGCCGGTGTAACACATCTAAGAAACGGAGTTTAGATTCCACTTTTTTATCCACGGTTAAATTAAAAGAAGGGACCAAAGCATTAAGTATCTCTAAAAAAATTATCCAGGGCCTTATATTTCGGCCAAAGAAACAGGATGTCATTCACATATCTAAAACATTTAGCTTCACAGGTGAGGATGTCTTTCAACAGCGCAGCTTCAAAAACCTCTAAGTCCAGGTTGCTCAATAAAGGACACAATGGGTTTCCTATAGCCATTTCCTGCCTTTGAGAGTAGTATTCCTCTTCAAACTCAAACTTGCAATTAACTGCACACAAACACACACACATTATATAGTTATATGTTTGTATATATATATATACATATATATATATATATATATATATATATATATATATATATATATATATATATATATATATATATATATATATATATATATATATATATATATATATTTTAACAATTCGGCAGTCTCCCACCGAGGCAGGGTGACCCAAAAAGAAAGAAAATCCCCCCCCAAAAAATACTTTCATCATCATTCAATACTTTCACCTCACTCACACACAATCACTGTTTTTGCAGAGGTGCTCAGAACACAAGTTTAGAAGCATATACGTATTAAGATACACAACATATCCCTCCAAATTGCCAATATCCCGAAACCCCTCCTTTAGAGTGCTTTAGAGTACTTCCCATTTCCAGGACTCAA
>NW_027195235.1:0-7500 GCF_038502225.1 Cherax quadricarinatus
ATCTGCCTGACGAACTTATTCCACCTCTAAATTGACAGAATGGGACCACCTCTACTAGTACCTGGAGGTTACCTGGAGCCAAGAGTAGTAGCCAAGAGAAAGCGGACCTCTTTGCCGAGCACTTTGCTACCAAGATGCAAGTTCCTGATCCAGCAAAGGACCCCCTCCTTGGCTAGCTGCAAGAACTGACAGCAAGGCAGGTCGAGGTGCATTTTCTTCTTAAATCGCTGAACTAATAAAAGGCTGTGGGTCCAAACAAGTTGAGCCCAAGATTGCTGAGATGTGCAGACCAGCTAGCAGCACCTCCAACTCGCATCTATCAGCACTGCCTAACGCAGTGTAAATGGCCTTCGCTGTAGAGAAAGGCAAATGTAGTTCCTGTTCATAAGAAAGAAGAGCAGAGCAGAAATCAGCAACTACAGACCAGTGTCACTCCTGTCAATCACTGGCAAGGTCCTTGGGACAATAATATCAAAACAAATGACAGAGTTCTTTGACTACCACTCCTTTGTGACCTTCAGTATGCCTTCAGAAAAGGTTACTCTGCTACTGATCTGTTGTTTAACCTCTCCACTAAGTGGCACCAGTCACTGGATGAATCCAAAGTCAGCTGTGTGGTAGCACTGGACATTGCTGGTGCTTTCGACTCTTGGCAAAACTGCAAGCACTGGGAATTGCAGGCTCTACACTATGTCTCCTTAGTGATTACCTTCATGGTAGATCTCTAAGTGTAGTTCTGAATGGGACAGAGTCAGGAAGACATCCTATTGGGGCAAGTGATCCACAGGGAAGTGTGCTTGGGCCATTGTTATGGAATGTTTGCTTCCATGACCTTCATCTCATCCCAGAATCACATGCATATGCAGACGACTGTACTCTGACATTTACTTATTCAACAGAGGAAATGCCAGCTGCTCTAAGTTACATCAATCACCAGCTAAGAGCTATATCAGCTTGGGGAAACCGATGGCAGGTAATATATGCTTTTGAGAAAACACAAATGATGGTCTCTAGGCACCATGATGGTAATACTGGGGTAGTGGTAAGAATGATGGTCTAGGTACTATGATGGTAATCCTGGAGCAGTGATAAGTATGAATGGGGGAGTGTCGGTACCCGGGGATGTAGTTGATATACTTTGAGTGAAATTTGACTCCAAACAGACCATGAAGAACTACGTTGTAAATCTTGCAAACAAGGCCGCAAGGAAGCTTACAACACCTCGACATATCTAGCATCTGCTCGACAATAGAGGTTGCAAGATTCTGTGCAAGGCACAAGTACACTCACACCTTGAGTATGCTCCACTTTCTTGGACTGCCTGACCCCCATCTCATCTGCGACTTCTTGACAGAGCAGAGAAGAGATGAAGACGACTCATCTCTCGCCTGGACCCAGCCTAGGTAGATCACTCATTTCAGCAGAGTCTTCAACACAGGAGGAATGTGGGTGGCCTTACTGTTATGTACAAGACCAATATCGTCAAAGTACCACACTTGTCTCCACTCTGAGGACAGCGAGAAGACAATATCTACACCACAAGACGGGCAGTGATAAGACAGCATTTACACCACAAGACGGGCAGTGAGAAGACAGCATCTACACCACAAGATAGGTAGTAAGAAAACAGCTTCTACACCACAAGATGGGCAGTAAGAAGACAGCTTCTGCACCACAAGACGGGCAGTAAGAAGACAGCTTCTGCACCACAAGACGGGCAGTAAGAAGACAGCTTCTACACCACAAGACGGGCAGTGAGAAGACAGCATCTACACCACAAGACGGGCAGTCTTATTATTATTATTTTTATTATTATTATTATAATTATTATTATTACTGTAGGTTGTATTCTTATCATTGTTTTTGTTATTACACTGATGAAGGAGCGCTAAACCTGTAGGGGCCAATCAGGGCCTGGGGGGACTGAGCAGTGGACCCTAATTCCCTCCCAGACATACACTGACCCTTATATTCCCCCCTCATCCCCACCCCAACCCCAACCCCCTGCTGTTTCACAGTACCAACTCCTGGGCCTGACTTCCTGGAGGGAGGGGGAGAGGTGGGAGGGGGGATAGGAGGGAGGGGAAAGGGGAGGGGGAGTAATCATACGCCGATGATTTATCTATATGATGATAATCATGGAAGGGGGAGGGAGGGAGGGAGGGATGGAGGGAGGGATGGAGGGAGGGATGGACGGAGGGATGGAGGGAGGGATGGGTGGAGGGAGGGAGGGAGAGGGGGAGGGAGGGAGAGAGGGAGGGGCGTAACCTTGTGAGTACGCTGGAAAGGAAGGGAAAATGACCCGAATGGAAGAAGGAGAAGGGGGAAGTGACAGTAGTGTGTGTGTACTCACCTAATTATGGTTGCAGGGGTCGATTCACAGCTCCTGGCTCCGCCTCTTCACTGGTCACTACTAAGTAACTCTCCCTGCTCCATGAGCTTTGTCTCATACCTCTTCTTAAAGCTATGTATGGATCCTGCCTCCACTAAATCACTCTCCAGACTATTCCACTTCCTGACAACTCTATGACTGAAGAAATACTTCCTAACATCCCTGTGACTCATCTGAGTCTTCAACTTCCAATTGTGACCCCTTGTTTCTGTGTCCCATCCCTGGAACATCCTTGTCAATTCCTAGCAGTATTGTGTATGTCGTTATCATGTCTCCCTTAACCCTCCTGTCCTCCAGTGACGTCAGGCCGATTTCTCTTAACCTTTCTTCGTAGGACATTCCCCTTAGCTCTGGAACTAGTCTTGTTGCAAATCTTTGCACTTTCTCTAATTTCTTGACGTGCTTGACGAGGTGTGGGTTCCAAACTGGTGCTGCATACTCCAATATGGACCTGACGTACAAGGTGTACAGAGTCTTGAACGATTCCTTACTGAGGTATCGGAATGCTATTCTTAGGTTTGCCAGACGCCCATATGCTGCAGCAGTTATCTGGTTGATTTGCGCCTCAGGAGATGTGTTCGGTATTATTCTCACCCCAAGATCTTTTTCCTTGAGTGAGATTTGCAGTCTTTGGCCAACTAGACTATACTCTGTCTGCGGTCTTCTTTGCCCTTCCCCGATCTTCATGACTTTGTATTTGGTGGGGTTAAATTCGAGAAGCCAGCTGCTGGACCAGGCTTGTAGCTTGTCCAGGTCTCTTTGTAGTCCTGCCTGATCCTCGAGCGATTTAGTGTGTGTGTGTGTGTGTGTGTGTGTGTGTGTGTGTGTGTGTGTGTGTGTGTGTGTGTGTGTGTGTGTGTGTGTGTGTGTGTGTGTGTGTGTGTGTGTGTGTGTGTGTGTGTGTGTGTGTGTGTGTGTGTGTGTGTGGTAGTGTTGTGATACAGTGTTGTCTTACAGTCTTGTGGAGCAGTACACACTGGCCCTCAGGGCCACCAACAACCCTGGACCACAAGCATACACACTGGCCCACGGGGCCACCAACAATCATGGACCACAAACATACACACTGTAAAACATACACAATGTGAGCTACTCAAGTCCCAATATGACTCAGTTTTTAGCAAGCCGCTAACCAGACTGAGAGTCGAAGATCTAAATGATTTTTTTATGAGAGCCACAAAATTTGGTTAACACAAGCCTATCTGATGTTATCCTGACACCAAATGACTTCGAACAGGCAATAAATGACATGCCCATGCACTCTGCCCCAGGGCCAGACTCATGGAACTCCGTGTTCATCAAGAACTACAAGAAGCCCCTATCACGAGCCTTTTCCATCCTATGGAGAGAGAGCATGGACACGGGGGTCGTCCCACAGTTACTAAAAACAACAGACATAGCCCCACTCCACAAAGGGGGCAGCAAAGCAACAGCAAAGAACTACAGACCGATAGCACTAACATCCCATATCATAAAAATCTTTGAAAGGGTCCTAAGAAGCAAGATCACCACCCATCTAGAAACCCATCAGTTACACAACCCAGGGCAACATGGGTTTAGAACAGGTCGCTCCTGTCTGTCTCAACTATTGGATCACTACGACAAGGTCCTAGATGCACTAGAAGACAAAAAGAATGCAGATGTAATATATACAGACTTTGCAAAAGCTTTCGACAAGTGTGACCATGGTGTAATAGCGCACAAAATGCGTGCTAAAGGAATAACAGGAAAAGTTGGTAGGTGGATCTATAACTTCCTCACAAATAGAACACAGAGAGTAGTCGTCAACAGAGTAAAGTCTGAGGCAGCTACGGTGAAAAGTTCTGTTCCGCAAGGAACAGTACTCGCTCCCATCTTGTTCCTCATCCTCATATCTGACATAGACAAGGATATAAGCCACAGCACCGTGTCTTCCTTTGCAGATGACACCCGAATCTGCATGACAGTGTCTTCCATTGCAGACAATGCAAGGCTCCAGGCGGACATCAACCAAATCTTTCAATGGGCTGCAAATAACAATATGAAGTTCAACGATGAGAAATTTCAATTACTCCGATATGGTAAACATGAGAAAATTAAATAAGCAGTAACTAGGTGAGTACAAATAGGAAGCGCGTCTATCTGGCGCTCAGCAGACGGAGGATCAAGCCTCCACGTCATGCGCTGAATGATCCCCATGGATTTAGCGCTTAACATAAATTATTAAATTAAAAAATTAAATTCATCAGAGTATAAAACAAATTCCAGCCACACAATGGAGCGAAAAACTAACGTTGAAGACCTGGGAGTAATCATGTCGGAGGATCTCACCTTCAAGGACCATAACATTATATCAATCGCATCTGCTAGAAAAATGACAGGATGGATAATGAGAACCTTCAAAACTAGGGATGCCAAGGCCATGATAACACTCTTCAGGTCGCTTGTTCTATCTAGGTTGGAATATTGCTGCACACTAACAGCAGCTTTCAAGGCAGGTGAAATCGCTGACCTAGAAAATGTACAGAGAACCTTCACGGCGCGCATAACGGAGATTAAACACCTCAGTTACAGGGAGTGCTTAAAGTTCCTGAACCTGTACTCTCTGGAACGCAGGCGGGAGAGATACATGATTATATACATCTGGAAAATCCTAGAGGGACTAGTACCGAACTTGCACACGAAAATCACTCTCTCCGAAAGCAAAAGACTCGGCAGACGATGCAACATCCCCCAATGAAAAGCAGGGGTGTCACTAGCACGCTAAGAGACAACACAATAAGTGTCAGGGGCCCAAGACTGTTCAACTGCCTCCCAGCATACATAAGGGGGATTACCAATAGACCCCTGGCTGTCTTCAAGAAGGCACTGGACAGGCACCTAAAGTCGGTAACTGACCAGCCGGGCTGTGGCTCGTACGTTGGATTGCGTGCAGCCAGCAGTAACAGCCTGGTTGATCAGGCCCTGTTCCACCATGAGGCCTGGTCACAGACCGGGCCGCGGGGGCGATGACCCCCAGAACTCTCTCCAGGTAAACTCCAGGTAAACTGGCCCTCAGGGCCGCCAGCAACCTTGGACCGCAAACATACACACTGGCCCTCAGGGCCACCAACAACCCTGGACCACAAACATACACACTGGCCCTCAGGGCCACCAACAACCCTGGACCACAAACATACACACTGGCCCTCAGGGACCAATAACAGCCCTGGACCACAAACATACACACTGGCCCTCAGGGACCAATAACAGCCCTGGACCACAAACATACACACTGGCCCTCAGGGACCAATAACAGCCCTGGACCACAAACATACACACTGGCCCTCAGGGACCAACAGGGACAATAAACCCTGGACCACAAACATACGCACTGGCCCTCAGGGACCAATAACAGGGACCAACATACGCACTGGCCCTCAGGGACCAATAACAGCCCTGGACCACAAACATACACACTGGCCCTCAGGGACCAACAACAACCCTGGACCACAAACATACGCACTGGCCCTCAGGGACCAACAACAACCCTGGACCACAAACATACGCACTGGCCCTCAGGGACCAACAACAACCCTGGACCACAAACATACACACTGGCCCTCAGGGCTACCAACAACCACTTCATTATGCGTCACCTTTACACTGCGTTTTTCCATCACTCTCGCCTCTACATTTCTCTCAATAAGGTCAAGTTCGCTTTCACATCTGTACCTTTGTCTGCCGCCCTCACAAGCGCTGGCTCCCCGCCCTCCCATTGGCTCACCTCTCTCTTGGCGGGAAGCGTCCCGGACACACAATTGGTTAGATGAGAATTGGCGGGAAGCGTCCTGGGAGGGTGATTGGTGGCCCGAGATTTGGCGGGAAAACGGAGCGCTGTGATTGGCTAGTTTTTGGGCGGGAACGCAGTAAGAGCAGAATGCGCCCCTCCTGTGCCAGTACAGCTCTGCGCTGCGACATTTGTTTGTTTTCCTTGCTTCATAAAAGACTTATCAGGTTTAACATGGGGAATTCAGCCGTCATAAGGAAAAAGAGAGACGGATATCAACCAATAACGCCAAAAATCCGGTTTGACTCGTTGCGTCATGGCGGTTCCTCAACCGCTACGCCAACCAACTGTAGGGTTCGCAACAGATAATAAATTCGCAACAACAACGCAGTTCAAACGTGTTTATGAGTGACATTAACACTGAGACGAGAACTGACCGTGTATTCATTTATTTCCCACACTAAGAACTGTCATAACACGTTAAGACCAGACGACAAGAACACACAAATATCAATAACATTACCAGTTAGCCTTTATGTGTGTATATATATATATATATATATATATATATATATATATATATATATATATATATATATATATATATATATATATATATATATATATATATATATATATATATAATCACAATAAACAGGTGATATTACAATATGCAGAACAATTACTGTGAAAATAGTGAACTTGCAAGGACTGTCATGATAGGATAAACAGCTGTGGAAGAAGTGAAAGCTGGTATCGTTGGATCTCAGTGACAATTACTTGTAGTGATCTTGAACTCATGAGAGAGAGAGAGAGAGAGAGAGAGAGAGAGAGAGAGAAACTGACAGCCCGGCCATCGCTGGTAATAACGTTCGCTGGTCACTGGTAACCTTCAGACTGCTTCACTTTCTGGGTCATTCGCCAGGCAGCGTTCATAACAAACAATATCACAGTTTTTGTAGTGTGTGTGTGTGTGTGTGTTTGCATGTGTTTGCGTGCCCACCTATCTGTGGTTACAGGCGTCGACACAGCTCCTGGCTGTGTTTGTGTGCACATAACCAAAGGCTTTCTATATAGTATGTCACTTATGTCAGCTATGGTCTGTATAAGTTGTATCATGTACTGTTAGTAATAAAGATTATATTACAGACCAGTGGGTCGAGCATCCTTCCACATAATAATAATAATAATAATAATAATAATAATAATAATAATAATAATTATTATTATTATTATTATTATTATTATTATTATTATCATTATTATAATTATTATTATTATTATTATTATTATAATTATTATTATTATTGTACTTCTAGGTGAACATGGATTAGCCGGTGTGACTAACACCCAGGTACCT